>NW_026868284.1:745561-822296 GCF_020745735.1 Hemiscyllium ocellatum
TATAGCTATATTACGCACAATTGGGTTAATACTTCCAAGTTTAATTTCTGCTTATCTTCCCATGTAATAGTAATAACTCTTTCTAGTCATTACAATTTTTCTCAGAAAAGTAACTCAATAATTTATCCAATTTTTAGACAACTACTTCATTGTTCAACTTTATTTAAGGAATGCCATAATCATTCACACCTTCTTCCCTTGCTTTCCTTGCTTCCTGTCAAAATTCATTTTGAGCATATTCACATGACATCCGCTACGAAATGGCTTTCTGTCTGGAGTCCTTATCAAGTAATTAACCCACTCAATATCCTTTTTATTTTATAAGGTCCACTAAACCTTGCTTTTCAAGGTTCACCTACACTGTAAGCAACTGTAATAACTTATCCCGATAGAAAATTTACAAAATTTAAATGTCCTGTCCGCTTCCTGTTTTAATGTATGCTGCAATAGTTTTAAATGCTGTCCAGCCAATTCCCCAGCGCTATTAATCGTTCCCAAAAATTTGAGACATAATCCAAAAGTGTGACCTTTGATTTCTGATTTACTACTTTCTCCTTAATCAATTTTAATGGATCAAACACTAATTCAAATAGATTGAATTTGCTCTGTTAATTTGGTGCATCCTTGATCACAAAAGCGCAAATGGAGAGTCCTAAACCGAATCATCTGGATAATCCTGATCGTGAGCCCTCAACATGATCTATAATGTTTAATGTTTATTTTATCGCGCTCCCTGTAATTTTGGATAGTACGTAGTAGATTTGAATTGCTTTATCCCTAGACATTATCGTGAATAATTTATATATGTTCTTTGAAACCTAAATCTCACTGTAGCTCTTTTGGTGGTCCTTACCTATTTGAAAAAGGCTTAATTCCTCTGGAATTCTCTTAGCTGTGATATTGCATCTTGGAGTTGCCTCTGGAAATCGTGTCGATGCATCCATTATTGTTTACAAATATTAGTGCCACTTTTTTTGTGCGTATTCGGGCCAACCTAACAATTAAAACACTTGTAAAAGGTGCCTCAAATGCCGGAATAGTTAAGAAAGGTCCAGGTGTTATTATCCCCTGTGTTTTTCCAAAAACTGACTTGTACCACACGTCTGGCAAATTCAACTACCCTGTTGCAGTCCAGGCCAATAAAATGTCTCTGTATTTCAATCTGTGCTTTCGTCACTCCTACATGTCTTCTAGTTGGTAGATCATGCACATTCGCATCGCATCCTTTCTATACACCATTGGCAAAATGATTTGATGATCTATTCCCATTTCTCATCTCTTTGACTGTGTGATTGTCTCCATTTCCTTATCTGGACATCATTTTAGGTAATGACACTCAGGGATACATTCAAAATTCCTAACGTAAATGCTTTTTGATGCAACTGGTTTAATCTTTTATCTTTTGCTGTGACTCAATTAGTTTAGCTGAACTCAAAATACAAGCATGATCTCCTACTTGCTCCTGTTTTGTCTCAACTATCTGATGGAACAAATTCTCCGTTAATGCCACTTAAACTTCCTTATCTTTACATTGTTGATGTTGCCTGTTTCAATGGTAACACTGGGAACTTGTTACCCACAATCAGGAAAGTTTCCAGTATAAGACTCCTGCATTGCTTCAGTTGCCTGCGTCTCCACTGGCTCTTCAACAGAGTAGGCAGGACTCCTACCGGTGAATCAGCTATATATTCTGCAAGGATAAATTGCCTTCCTGGAGCTGAGAGTTTGTCCAATACCCCTCCCACAATTGTTCCCACTTTTCTGAATATGTTACCTTCGCTTTACAAAATGTTGCAATTTTTGTCTCAAGATGAATTCCCTTCAGCAGTACATTTTCTGGAAATAGTTCTTCAGGAGTACATATCTCCTCATCTTTCAGAAGTATAGTCTGAGAGGATACGGTGCCCTTAATACTGCATTCTCTTCACATGTCCTATGTGAATAAACTTTCACTTTCAGGTATATGGCAGATCTGTCACTTCCTCCTTAACACCCCTCCGATCAGTTTGCACTCTGATGCACGTTTCTAGCTTCAATTGTGTTTTCTGTTACACTCCTACAAAACTCAGGCTTATCCCGTTTTCTGCGTCTGTGTTTTTTTTTCTACAGAGCCCCCAATACAGTCATCTTTGTGTCCTAACTTGTTGGAATGAAAACACCATAGCCTGTTAACTTCTTTGTCTCCGTTAAGTACTTCCTTTTTACCCTGTGGAAAGTCATCATTTCGATCTTCACAGAGATCTACTTTTCCTTTCTCCGTGATGTATTTCTCTTTGCCCCAGTTTCTATCCATCATGGACTGAAATTGATTCTGTAAGCCAAAACAAGTTTTGTAATCATTAATCACTCATCATAATCATTGGCCACTTCAGCGGCCAGTCTTCCAAATGAGTTTGCACTTTGTCACATAGTGAGTTTTGTACTCCTCCAATTTAATTGTTTCTCGAAGAGCATCGTAGGTTTGCTCTCTTTTAAAGCTCTTATCATTCCATCAAAACTACTTTGTTTGATTTTTCAAACTCCACATGAATTTGACCAGAATCCCTCCTTAGATTCCTGAAACATTGTCTGTAGACTGCTGGCACAAGCTCATATGCACATGTCTCCTCCTCATTCACCCCAGATCCTTCTTTCATAGTGTTGTGTTTAACTCACCAGCTCTACCTCGAAGTTCTGTTTGGGTCAACAAAAACCCACGTGGTCACTGGCCACTGAAAATGTTTAGCACATTTCTCTAGGTGTCCATCTCTGAAGCTCAAATGCTCTCACTTTTCCTTTATCACCTGCTAAAGCTATTTGTTACTTTTTCTCTTTCTCCGCTAAACCTATTCGTTCTCTTTCTTCATCTTCTAATGTTAGTCGAAGCTCAAACTGCTTCATTTGCAATTAAAGATTAGTCATCTCTACAGATCCTGATGGAGTTTCCAGCAATTTGGAATGCTGAGCTACTGCTGCAATCATCTCATTTTCCTCTCTTTAGGAGGTAGCTTCAATTCCCTTCGTCTACTAATTCTCGCTGCTTGGACTTATGTGCATTTTGTAAAACGCCCCAGCTCACTTTTCCAACTTCAAAACAAGCCTGGTTCCTGCAAGAACCATCGCCATCTGAAGCTCTGTTTACTCGCCAAATAAGAGACACTAACACCTGCCACTCGCTACCTAAATACTGCAAAGGGCCCCCAGTCTGTTATGGGCCAACACACAACCTCTCAAAACATTTTAAGCAGATAGCCCAGACCATAACTTTGTTGCTTGTTGAAGATTAGTGTGTAGCTGATATTCCGAGAGTGAATTAGCTGGTGAGACTGCCGAGTTTTAAATACATAACATTTATTTACCAAATTTCCAAATGAAACATAAGGAACCGAAAATATAATACCTGAATAGCGTATCATATCTGAAACCAACAGGCTATTCCGAATGCTGTTCCAGAATACTTGCAACAATCCCAATAAATTAACACCTTAGCACTAATTGTAAAATGACACAACTGCTGACAGGTTAAAAGTCAGAAGTGCAGAAGGAAGCAGAGAGCGTCCACTGACCCTGACTCAACTAAACCAGAACTGATTCAACCCGTCCAGCTAGGGAGCTAGCCACGTCCTCTTGAATATACAGATTTCTTTTTAAAGATATTAAAGGCTTCTGAATGAGGCTTATCTGTTAGGTATAAACAAAAGGACAACAACGAAGCCTTCAACATTCTGACATATTAGAATCTTGGGTCGCTTTGAGCCTCTTTAAAGAAATCAAGGACAATCAAGGCTGGTTTTGCGACAACATTCCACATTTGATTTTGGACTGAATTCCACAAATGTAAGTCTTACTGCTTTGAAGTCAATAAAGTGTGTTAAGGTGTTCGTGAGTTTACAGAAAACAGTGCTTAATCGTATTGTGTGTTGAAGATTCAAGGTCGTCTTATTAGAGCAATGAGAGGAATGTCCAGACATATCTGCACTTCCTGTGCATGTTCAGAGCAAATATGCCCACTGAAATCTGTTGCTAGTCGAGATGAAATCAGCATGTTAACAATATCGAGATTGTGTTTATTTTGGGTGGTCATGGTGAAGCGTTCAGGCAGTTACAGTATTGCAACCGGACAACACAGCAGGAGCATCGAGCCTGCGACAAGAAAGCATCCATCATTTTCCATCACAACTAACTTCACGACAGTAATTGCTGATGGAAGATGTGACCATTAGCCAACGATGTCAACATTCAATTCAGTCCAATTGTTATTGAGAACTGAAGGTAGCATACTGAAAGGAGTTTACTGGATCTGTTTGTTCAGTGACTGTGATTGATGTCAGTCTCCATGGATCCTAATTGTGTCACAGGATGGCTTTCCTCTTCTATATGTAAAGGGCTTCTTGCAATGCTTTACCCCATTAAAGCTGCGGTGCATCACCTCCAACACTAACAGGGATCAGCTGTCGCAGAGACAGACAGGGAGAGGAGAGATCCGAATCTGAGAACCATAGACTGGAATATTCCAACAATGGATCAGAGCCTGAGAACAGTAGACTGGAATGTCGCACCAGCGGTTCATAATCTAAGAAAAATAGAATGGAATGCTGGAACAATGGACAGGAGTTTATCTTTCGGTCTTTACCTTGTTTCCTGGTATTGGCACATATTACCAAAACGGATATATGGTGTACTGCTGATTATTCAGGCTGGTTACTATCCCATGCTCGCTATTGTTGGCGTTCCTGGTAAGTCTCCCCATCTCTATCAATTTATTACTTCCACAAGCAATGGTGAACTTCAGTGATATTTCGATTATCTATATTTAGTAAAGATCGAAACTTTCGACTTCAGTTTCAAATGCAAATCCATTCATTCTCCACAAATTTCAGAACCGCCCACACACCGGCCTCACACACATCTGAGAAAAAGACTGTTCACAATCCCGAAGTACCTATTTGCCCTGAATTGATTTATGTCTTGGTATTCTCTCCATCACAAAAGCTACTCAGCGCGGGTTCTAAATAAACCATTATCTATAACTTGGTAAAATTCAGACTTAAGGTTCCAGTTCTCTTCTAATCATTCTTTCCGTTACAAATGTTTCCATTACAATCTTGCTCTTGTCTGTAAAGTAAATTCATGACAGGGACACTGTGTCAGAGTAGTAATGTCGCTGTTCAAGTAATTCAGTGGCCCTGGTACTACGCCCAAGACACTGTTTCAAATCCTATTTCAGAGAATAACAGAACTCAAATTCAAATGACAGGAACAGGAAATAAAAGCAGATTTTACGAATATAATCCCACCAGTACTTCGTCAATAAGTTTATCTATTTCACTGTTGTCCTTTGTAAAATATATTCAACATTATTATCTGGTCCAGATTAAGACTGAAGTCAGACCAACTGCCTTTAGGAATGGACTCACAGTAAAAGGCATTTAGTGAGGTCAACAAGTGCTGCCCTTGCCAGTGATGCAGACATCCCATGCAATAACAACATGAAAGGTTGAAAAAAAAAAAAGAATAATGCTCGAGATCAGAAACAAAAAAGAACGAGGAAGTGCCAGAGAAACTGAAGAGATTTGACAGCGTCAGGTTGAGAGAAAAATAGAAGTGACATTTCGAGTCCAACGACCATACATCAAAACTGAACGCAACTGGGAAATAGTGTGACTGATGTTGGTGACAGGGATGTCTGTTGTAAAAGGGAGAAGGAGGGAGTTGAATAGATAGAGAAAGAGAAAGATAGAGAGGAAGAAACAAAGGGATTGTTGATGGTCAGCTGGAATGGAAATAAAAACCCGCATTAATCTTATTTATTTTTCTCCTGTTCCATATTATTGAAATTGATGCCCTTGTAAGGTATACATCAAAGTCCCGGTTTGAATTGAGTTATGTCCCTTTGTCTCTCCTCCGTGAGTGCGATCATCTTCCTTTATTCATCAATACAATGCTGGGTCAGTAATTAATTTCCTTTCCTCATTGTCCTGAGAAGGTATTGGTGAGCTGCCTTCCTGATGCACTGCAGTCCATGGGCTGTAAGTAGTCAGTGCTGAGATCCGGCTGGTTTCATTTCTTTGTAGACTTTGATGTAACAGAGTGGCTGGCTTGGCCATTTCAAATTGCAATTGTATGTTAACCACAGTGCTGTGGATCTGGAGTCACATGTAAGACCAACCAGGTGAAGCTGGTAGATTTTCATCCCTGAAGGGCATGAGTATGCCAGGTCGGACAGATACAGTGGTTTAATTGTTTCATTTGATTCTCAATCCCTGATATCTTATTGAATTCAAATTCCAACATTTGCTGTGGAGAGATTCAAATCCGGGGTCTGGGTCATCACCTGTGTCCCTGGGTTAATATTCCAGAGATAACACAGCTAGGCCATCACCTCCTTAGCATCTTCAACCATCTCCATGGCAATAGCACTGTGCTGTCGGCGTGGCTGCGCGTAAAGCACAGCGCTTTGCAAGGCAATGAAATGATTTGGCAAAACATACAATCCTTTTCATTTTGTATTTATGAGAAGGCGAGATGATGGGAAGTGCTCTAAGTGAAAAGCAGCTGGATGTCCTTGGTCATGAACCACTGACAGAAGTTATACGGAGCAGTACGTAATCAGCACAGTAAATGTGTGCTGTCCTTCTTTGAAAAATGATGAAAGTATAAGAGTGAAGACACTTTATTGAAGTTATAGAGTGATATTGAGACAGTATTTGGGGCACTGTGAACAGATTTTCTCTCCTTTTTAAGGAATGATCTCCTTGCCACAATGAGACAGTGTAAAGGTGTTATCCCAGTCTAATCCATGCGGTGATGGTACCATGGGGAGATTGTGAAGGAAATGAGTGTTTAACTTGTAATGCGACAAAGAATAAAATGTGATTGCAATAAAACTTGAGTGTTATTAACCAACATTCATTATTTCCAAAACAAAGCATTTATATCGTGAAATATAACGTGTTTCCCGCAATACATATTTTCACATTTGGACAAATTTATGATCGGAAACGTTTAGAACGATAGGGGCCAAATGTAGGGAATTGAGTTAGCATGGATGAACATTTTAGTCGGAATGGGCCAGTTTGGGCTGAAGGGCCTGTTGAACTCTATTACTCTATGATAGTTTGCATATCTGTGTGGGGCCCCCATGTTGGTTGAGTGAGAGCTCCATGCTCTGAACAAACTCTCACCGTCTGAATGTACAGTTGGAGTGAGACCCTGCACTGAGCATCATGTTGTTCATGAACCTGTCAGCAGCCACACACTGATAGGGTTGGCCATTCTCAAAAACTTCTGACATCCGTGCAGAAGATTAGTCTGTCTTCTCAGTGATGGAAGATGCTTCCTTGAGACATCGCACAAACCATCCGGTGTGTCTCCTTACCATCAGGAAACCATGTTAATGCAACGCATTTGGACCATTATCAAGGGAGATAGGAGGAACAACATGGAGCAATCTATCTTTGCAGTCTCTAGTTCGTTGGTTTGTCGTTTTGTAGCATCGATGACATCCTCCTATTTCACACTCCATCCACCTGGACACCGCATGCTGGCCTTTTAGCGGCCCTCGATGTCCTCATATCCAACTGCCGCCAGACATTAACCATCTCAACCTGTCTACCCCTTCCCCCACTCCAACCTCTCACCCTCACCACGCACAGCCCTCCACACCCCGCTCCAATCCAAACCTCACCATCAAGCCAGCAGTTAAAGGGGGTGCAGTGGTAGTTTGGCGCACTGACATTTATAATGCTGAAGCCAGACGCAAACTCGAAGACACCACCACCTACCGCCCCCTCGACCATGTCCGCACCCCCAAAAACAAACTATCATCTCCCAGACCATACAGAACCTCATCACATCAGGAGGAGATCTCCCACCCACAGCTTCCAACCTCATAGTCCGGGATCCCGCATCACCCGATTCTACCTCCTTCCCAAGATCAACAACCCTGATTACCCTCTCCAACCCATTGTCTCAGCATGTTCCTGCCCCACTGAACTAATTTCTACCTACCTCGACACTGTCCTATCCTCCCTAGTCCAGAAACTCCCCACATACGTTCGAGACACCACCCACGCTCTCCACCTTCTCCAAGCCTTCCATTTCCCCGGCCACAAACACCTTATCTTCACCATGGATATCCAATCACTGTACACCACCATTCGCATGACCAGGGCCTCCAATCGCTCGCGTTTTTTTCCCTTCCCACGTCCCCAACAGTACCCTTCCACCGACACTCTCATTCATTTGGTTGAACTGGTACTCACCCTGAACAATTTTCCTTCGAATCCTCCCACTTCCTTCAGACCACATTGGTAGCCATGGGTACCCGTATGGGCCCCAGCTATGCCTGTCTCTTTGTTGGCTATGAAGAACAGTATTTCTTCCATAATTACACTGACACCACTCCCCACCTCTTCCTCCGCTACATTGATGACTGCATTGGCGCCACCTCGTGCTCTCGCGAGGAGGTTAAGTAATTCATCAACTTAACCAACACATTCCACTCCGACCTTAAATTTACCTGGACCATCTCTGACACCTCCCTCCCCTTCCTGGACCTCTCCATCTCCATTAATGACGACTGACTTGATAATGACATTTTTACCAATCCCATAGCTACCTGAACATTTCCACAGGACCCCATTCCCAAACCAACTGAGTACCATAGCTCTACCTGCTGCAAAAACTCAATCCAGCATTCTCAATTCCTCTGCCTCCGCCGTACCTGCTCCCAGGAGGACCAGTTCCACCACTGAACACACCAGATGGCCTCCTTCTAAGACCGCAGTTTTCCTTCCCACGTGACTAAAGATGCCTTCATACGCATCTCATCGGCATCCCGCACCTCCACCCTCAAACTCCATCCCTCTAACATAACAAGGCGAGAAACCCCGGTGCTCACTTTCCACCCTACCAACCTTCACATACATCAAATCATCCGACGACATTTCCACCACACCAAACGGTCCCCACCACTGGGGATATATTTCCCTCCTCAACCATTTCCCTTTCCGCAAAGACCGTTCCCTCCGTGACTACCTGGTCAGGTCTACATCCCCAACAACCCACCCTCCCTTCTAGCACACTCCCCTGCCACCTGCGCCCACACTTCCTGTCTCATCTCCATCCAAGGCCCTAAAGAAACCTTGCATATCCGTCAAAGTTTTATCTGCACATCCACATATATCATTTATTGTATCCGTTGCTCCCGAGGCGGTCTCCTCTCCATTGGGTAGACTGGACGCCTCCTAGCAGAGCTATTAGGGAACATCTCCGGGACACCTGTATCAATCAACCACACTGCCCGGTGGCCCAACATTTCAAGTCCCCCTCCCACTCTGCCGAGGACATGCAGGTCCTGGGCGTCCTCCACTGTCGCTCACTCACCACCAGATGCCTGGAGGAAGAATACCTCATCTTCTGCCTCTGAACACTTCAACCCCAGGGCTTCCATGTGGACTTCACTAGTTTCCTAGTTTCCCTTTCTCCTACCTCACCCCAGAGCCAACCTTCCAGCTCAGTACAGTCCCCATGACCTGTCTTACCTGCCTATCCTCTTTTCCACTGAACCATTCCACCCTCTCCTCTGAACTAGGACCTTCATCCCCACCTGCATTCATCCATTGGACTCTCTGCTATCTTCTCCCACTCTCTTCCCTGACCTATCACCCCCATTTATCTATTGCACTATATGCTACCTTCTTCCCACCTCCACCCCCTCTCATTTATCTCTGCACTCTGCAGGGACCCTGCGCCTGTTCCTGATGTAGGGCTTTTGCCCGAAACGTCGATTTTCCTGCTCCTCGGATGTTGTCTGACCCGCCGTGCGTTTCCAGCACCACTGTAATCTAGACTGTGGTTTCCAGCATCTGCAGTCTTTGTTTTTACCCCATGACTGCACAAGCTGTCAAGGAGGCTGAATAGACTTGAACCTAGTGGGAATCGGTTGTAAACTCCCCACTGGTTGGGCCATTCTGAACACAATGTGGCTGGTGGAGATCAATCCTCTCAGTCCCAGGATATCTCTGTGGGCCATCTTCCAGGTAGCTTCCTCGGCACGAACACGTTCAGCTGCTTCAGCAATGTCTGACCCTCCATAGTTCGATCAGAAGTGAGGATGCTCAGAAAAGATCGCATAAAGCATCAAAACCTGGACAACATTCAAGCTCGTGCTGTTAATATGTCACAGTACTACTGGAACCTTAACATTTCCACAAGACTAAAAACGAGGGGTTCATTCGGCATCTAAAGCTGGTTTCACGGAAATATGAGAACGCCATTCAGACCATCGCAGCTATTGGATAAGAAGAGGCACAGCTCATTCACTCTCTCTGACCGATTACACAAGAAGAGATTTTGGTTTAAAAATGCAAATGTTGGAATGCAGGAGGCTAAAAGAACACAACAAACCAGGCAGCATCAGGAGAAGAAGTCCACACCTTGGGTATAACCTTTCTGCAGGACTGGGGGTGCTTGCACAGATAAAGAGACGAGATGGGGGAGTAGGAGGAGGCGGCATGGTGAGGTGGGGAACACAGGTAAAGGATACCACCGAGTTGCTCAATGGTAGGAATGAATCTAGTTGACAGCTGGACGCTATGTCCATAACTTTTGGCCAATATCAATAGGCCAAGGTATATGTGTGGGGACTGTTTCCTTCTCTCAGAGGGTAGCGACTGTTGCGGCTTCGCTATCCCAGACAGTTACACCTCTGAAGTGATTTGGGGCACAGGGAGATGTTAATGGATTTTGACATATCAGGGAGTTGAGGACTACGTAGAATTGGACATGAAAGAGAAAATGTGGTCGAGAGAGATCAGCCCTGACCTTAATGGAGTGAAGGGCAGGCTTGAGGGGATATAGCCTGGTGTTATTCCAGTATACCCCATAGTCCAGTCACTTGTTGCCTCTTACATATCCTGTGTTACTGACTTCAAGTAGCTGAATAGTCAGACACTGTTGCAGTATGATCTAAACTGGGTCTAGTTCTATCGACTCAAGGAGCTGATTGGTCTCCTCCTGTAACTGTATAACATGCTCCAGGGGCTGAAAATCTTCATCCTGTTCTGGTGTAACTGAAATACACTTTCTCCAGTGGTCTCCCACCCTTGGAGAAAGTGATCACTGCAGATGCTGTAAATCAGAGTTGAAAAGTGTGACACTGGAAAAGCCCAGCAGGTCAGGCAGCATCCGAGAAGCAGGAGTATCGATGTTTTGTACATTCCTCATGATGGAATTATGCCGGAAATGTCGATTTTCCTGCCCGTCGAAGGCTGCCTTACCTGCTGTGCTTTTCCAGCACCACACATTTGGATGTCAACCAGCCTGACCTACTCGACCTTCCTGGTCACGTCAGTAAAGAATTTTAGCAAATTCGTCAGGCATGAACTTCCACTCAAAACGCCTTGCCTTCTATTCCTAATCAAACCCTGTTTTCCGAATGCATGCACATCTTATCCCTCAGAATCTTCTCAAGCAATTTACCTACCACAGATGTTAAGCTTACTTGTCTGTATTTCCCAGGCTTTATTTTTCAGTCCTTCTTGAATAAGGGCACAACATTTGCTATCCGTCAGTCTACTGGGATCTCATTTGTGATAATTGATGATCAAAATTTGCAGCCAGAGCCCCTGCAAATTTTTCTCTAGCCCATTGCAGTGTTCTTGGATATATCTGTTCAGGCCCATGAGATTTCTCCAACTTCAAACATTCTAGTACATCCAATACGTCCTCGATTGTGATATGGAATGTCCCCAAGCCATCACCACTAATTTCCCCAAATTCCCAAGTATTCATGCCTTTCCCCACTGTAAACATAGAGGAGAAATATTTGTTGAGGACATTGCCTATCTTTTATGGTACTACATATGCACGTCCACTTTAGTCTTTGAAGGGTCCTATTCTCTCTCTAGTTAATGTGTTTTCTTTAATATACTTAAAGAGCCTCTTTGGATGCACCCTGATCTTCTCAGGTAAGGTTACCTCATACCCCCTATTCATCTTCCTGATTTCCTTCTTCAGTAAACTCCTGTATCCCCTGCACACCTCCAGGGATTTTCTTGATTCCTGCTGCCTGTATCTGACCCACGCCTCCACATTTTGTCTTGTCAAAACCTAGACATCTCTTGTAGTTCAGGGTTCCTCATTCCTATCAACTTTCCTTTCATACCCAAGGAACATATAGACCTTAAACTCCCACTTGCTGGAGTTCCGTTTGCTTGCAAACAGACTACTCTAATCAAACCATGAAAACTCCTCTCTAAGTCCATCAAAACTAATCTTGTCCCAATTTAGAACTTGAATCTGTGAACCAATTATTTTCCCCTCTCCGTAACTATTGTAAAATTAGTAGAACTATGGTCACTGGTCACAAAGTGCACATCTACTGTCACCTCACTCACCTGTCCTGACCTATTCTTTAAGAGTAGGTCATATTTTGCCCATTCCTGATTAGGACCCTCGATATACTGCTTGAGCAAAGTTTCCTGACGCACCTACGTGATTCCATCCCATCGAATGGCTCAATGCTCTGGCAGTTCCAGTCTGTTCTAAAAATTAAAACCCCTATTATGACAACCTGAATGTTCCTGCACGTCTTCCCAATCACTCTAGATATTTTTGTTCCTGTACTTCCTGTTGACTATTTGGGGGCCTGTAGTACAACCCCATTAATGTCACCATCCCTTCTTTTTTCTTAGTTCCACCCACAAATCATCCTCATTGGATGATTCACCAGTTATTTTATCTCTAATCACTGCTGTGGTACTCCCCTTAATCAGAAATGCAACCCCCCTTCCCTCTTTCCACCATCTCTGTCCCTCCTAATGCACTTTACCCTGTCACATTAAGCTATCAGTCCTATCCACCTCTCAGCCATTTTTCTGTGGTAGCCACTCTATCCAGCACCGATGACCTATCCACACCCTAAATCCATGGGCATTACCTGTTCGTCATTTTGCATTGAAATAAGTGCAATTTAATCCGTAGACATTCCTTGCTCCCTATCGTATTCCTGCCTGATCTATCTTTTCAACGTACTATTCTGTATCTCCTTCCAGCCTCACATCTGCCTCCCAGCTCTTCAGGATGCCACCTCCTGCCAATCTCCTTTAAACAGTCCCTTGTAGCACGCGCAAAACTGGCTGCAAAGATATTGGTTTGCCCCCACTCCAGTGCATGTGTCACCAGTCCCCCTTGAACATGCCAACTCTGTCAAAGAAAAGCTCCCAATGATTTAAAAATACGAATCCCTCCCCCGCACCAATTCTTTAGTCACATATTTATCTGCAATACCCTCCTATTCTTACCTTCACTACCTCATGACACTGGAAGTAATCGGGAGATTACCACTGTCAAGGTCCTGGTTTTTACCTTTTTCTCCTAGCACTCAGTAACCACTCTGTAGGACCACATTCCTATGTTTACCTGTGTCATTTGTATCAATGTACACAATGACTTCTAGCAGCTCAAACACCCCTGCTCCCCGAGAACATTCAGCAGCCACTTCGAGACATCCTGGGCTCTGACACCTGAGAGGCCACACACCATCCTGGGTTCCCGTTTGTGTCTCCCTAACAATCGAATCTCCTATCTCGAAGACGCTGTTTATCTTTATCCTATCCCAGAGCCAGTTGCAGTGTAACCATTCTGGCTATTGCTGCTTTCCCCTGAACGGTCACTGCCTGACACCCATCCCCCATCTCCCAACACTCACAATCGGTAACCAAACTGCTTTCCTTGTTTTCTAGAGGAATGACCACATTTGATTCCTGCACTCTCTGCCTGTTCCCTTTGCCATTCCTGGTGGTCGCCCAGCTACTGTATGCCTGGAACACGGCTGTAAGCAAGGAACGCCTGTTGGATTAAATTTCGTTTATTTAAATGGAACAGGGCTGACAGGTAATGCTTATGAACTCAGGGCGTGGATCTTTACATGTGACTGGGATATTATAGTTTTTACACAAACATGGCTAAGGGGGGGGGGGGGGGCATGGGCGTTACCACCTCACTAAAGCGCTTATCTATGAAGTTCTCAGTATCTTGGATGATCCAGAGAGCAGCCTGTTGCACCTCCTGAACACAGTCTCGCAGGAGCTGCAGCTGGTTGCACTGCCCACATGTGTAGTCATCAGGGACGGTGGAAATCTCCCTGAGCTCCCACATCCCGCAGGAGGAACATGCAACTGCCCTAAGTGCTATCACAACTGCTGTCAGGCTAGCGTTAAAAAGACATTACTTGAGCTTACCTGCAACTTTTGCTGTGTTGGTGCTCACTGAAGCCTCTGGAACCAAAGTATTACTACCTTCTCTGCAACTAACAGCACGTCAATAGACCACTCTACATTTAGTTTGAGAGGGAGACAATACAAACAGGAAGACAGCTAACGATCCGCATCCATGAACAGCAACTAGTCACGAAATGACACGACCAGCTATCCTTTGTAGCCACACACGCAGATGACAATCAACATGAATTCGACTGGGACAACACTACCATTATAGGACAAGCCAAACAGAGACCAGCCAGGGAATTCCTAGAGGCATGGCACTCATCCACAAATTTAATCAATTAGCACATCGACCTGGACCCAATATACCGACCACTGCAACGGACAGCTGGAACTGACAACCGGAAGCGGCAGAGACAAACCACTATAAATAGAGGAAACATTCCAGAAGCGCTTCACAGGAGGCTCCCAAGCACTGAGGATGTCACCTAGACAGGGGACGAAACGTCTGCAACACAAATTCCCAGCTCGGCCAACAGATCCACAAACAATGAGCAGCCGAGCTACAAATCGTCTCACAAACTTTGAACATTTAAAATATTCATGTTCTGAGCAATAATTAGACTATATGATTATGCTGGCTTTGCAATACTTGCATTTTAAATGCTTATGCTGCACTAAATAATCAGATATTCGCGACCATTTACAATGAGAAATAATCCGATGCTAACTTTTATTCACATCAGACACATGTACAAAACTTTTAAGTATAGGAGGAGGCCATTGGCCACTGTGTGTGCATCAGCTCCAGAAGTGTCTCGCAAGCCCCTCTCATATGCCAGCCCTTTTATCTGCAGCCTGTGAAATTCACATTTCCAAATACATAACCAGTTATAGTCATAGAGATGTACAGCATGAAACCGACCCTTCGGTCCAATCTGTCCATGCTGACAAGTTATCTCAACCCAATCTAGTCCCACCTTCCAGCAACCAGCCCACATCCATCCAAACCCGTTCGATTCATATACCCATCCAAATGCCTCTTAAATGTTGCAATTGTACCAGCCTCCACCTCATCTTCTGACAGGTCATTCCATTCATGTACCACCCTCTGTGTGAAAATGTTGTCCCTTAGGTCTCTTTTATATCTTTACCTACTCATCCTAAACCTATGTCCCCTAGTTCTGGACTCCCTCACCCCAGGGAAAAGACTTTGTCTATTTATCCTATCCATGCCCCTCATAATTTTTAAAATCTCTGTAAGGTTACCCCTCAGCATCCGACGGTCCAGAGAAAATAGCCCCAGCCTGTTCAGCCTCTCCCTTTAGCTCAGATACTCCAACCATGGCAACATCCTTGTAATCTTTTCTGAACCCTTTGAAGTTTCACAACATCTTTCCGATAGGAAGGAGAGCAGAATTGCACGCAATATTCTAAGAGTGACCTCACTAATATCCTGTACAGCCGTAACATGACCTCCCAACTCCTGTAATCAATACTCTGACCAATAAAGGAAAGCATACCAAATGCCTTCTTCACTATCGTATTTACCTACGACTCCATTTTCAAGGAACTATGAACCTCCACTCCAAGGTCTCTTTGTTCAGCAACACTCCCTAGGACCTTACAATTAAGTGTATAATTCCTGCTAAGATTTGCTTTCCCAAAATGCAACACCTCGCATTTATCTGAATTAAACTCCATCTGCCACCTCACAGCCCATTGGCCCATCTGGTCCAGATCCTGTTGTAATCTGAGAAAACCCTCTTCGCTGTCCACTACACCTCCTATTTTGGTGTCATCTGCAAACTTACAAACTGGACCTCGTATGGTTGCATCCAAATCATTTATGTAAATGTCAAAACATAGATGACCCAGCATCGATCCTTGTGGCATTCCACTGGTCACAGGCCTCCAGTCTGAAAAACAACCCACCACCACCACCCTCTGTCTTCTGCCTTTGAGCCAGTTCTGTATCCAAATGGCTACTTCTCCCTGTATTCCATGAAAGATAACATTGCTAATCAATCTACCACGGGGAACCTTGTTGAACGTCTCACTGAAGGCCATATAGATCACATCTACTGTTCTGCCCTCATCAGTCTTCTTTGTTACTTCTTCAAAAAACTCAATCAAGTCCGTGAGGGATGATTTCCCACGCATAAAGCCATGTTGACTATCCCACATCAGTCCTTGTCTTTCCAAATACATGTACACCCTGTCCCTCAGGATTCCCTCCAAAAACTTTTGCCCACCACAGAGGTCTGGCTCATCCACAACTCTCCCGGCCAGTCCATTCCAAATCCTAACAACACTCTCAATAAAGAAGATTTTCCTTATCTCACTCATGGTTCTTTTGCTGACAATCTTGAATTTAGAACTCATTAATGCTGTAATGCCAACTAACGGAAACGGAGTACTCCTGTTTTACATATTTTCATACTTCTGAGCATCGCAATAAGTTCACATATTTGTCTGTTCTGCTCCAGGAAGAATAAGCCTTGCAAGAACTGTAACAAGCACTACATCGGAAAAACAGGCAGAAAACAAGCCACCTGGATACATGAACAACAACTAGCCAGAAAAACAGACATAACCCACTATCACTAGTATCCTTCCATACAGAGAAAGTACACCATTTCGACTGCATCTGCACGTCCATCGAGAACAAGCCAAACTGATACACGCACGAAAATTCCGAGAAGCAAAGCATTCTAACCTGAAGGTCGAGGTGAATAGGACATCAGGCACGGCCAGTTTAATGACCATGCCGAGAGAAGGAATCAAACCAGTCCAAAATGTGAGTTGGGAGTTGGAATAAATTATCCAGGTGAGGCACAGATTTTTCAGAGATTCATCAATAAGAATGGAGAGTGTGGGGGATGTGAGGGAGTGAGGTGAGTGAGATCAGGGAGATAGTGCACAAGAAAATGTTAAAGTGTAAAAAGGTTGGGGGTTGAATTCTGTGAGAAACAACTGACAAAAACAAACACAGGAAAACCTGCTGTTTGTCAAAGTGAATACCTGGGAAATAATTTATTATGAATGAGAGTAATTACATTCTTATTGATAAGGGTCTGTATTATAATGGAGGAAAAGCTGTGTTCAAGTTGTGGCTGTGACTATAATAATGGTGGCAAACAGCCAGAATAATGTCAGTGCTGCTGTTTGACAATGCTTGCACAGAGGATGCGAATTACCCTGGATGTTCCCAGAGATGGTTGGGCTGTCTTTGGTTGATTAATTGCTGACGCTGCATGACATGATTTTGGTTTGTAATGTAGCCACTTACTGAGTACGGTCAAAGGAACAAAGCAGCAACTGCCATTGCTTATTGTTTCACAATATACCAGAGTGTTCATGGCTGCCACTACAAAGAATCCTGCAATGAAAAACAGGCCTATCACGTCTGTGCCAGCAAGTGCATATCCAAAGGTTTTTTAAACGTTTGTGAGGTTACCTGCCTCAACCACCCTCTTAGGCAATGCATTCTAGATTCCTACTCCCCTCTCAGTTTGGAAGACATTCCACAAATTCTCTCTCAATCCCCTGCCTTTTGCTTTGAAAGGGTATCCCTTTGTTTTTGATTCTTTGACTAAGATCGACCTTCCACATTCTGACAATCGACATTTCTGAATATCACAAAAAAACCGTGATTTCCTTTCTGTTCTCCAAATGTTATTAAGAGGATGATTTGACAATTCCAGTCTCTTGCTTTTCCTATTTTGGTGAATTTATGAGTGATGTAGTTAACACATTTTACGAGGGAGCCACAAATAGCATTTTCGACATGTTTTATTTAGAAACATTGCAAATAATTTACGAAAACCTAGGGTTTGGCACCTTACAGTGGAACGTTAGTATTTTCTATGGAAATGTTCTTTGTTACATTCCCTGCTATTGCTAGAGCTGAAGCAATTCTTTAATCTGCAGGATGGACATGTACTCATTCATTGTTTGTTTAAATCAGCGAGTGTGATGAACATAAATATTCAAATAAATTCTATGTTATGGGCAAACTGCAGAAGATCAAATCATATTCTCATATCCACCATGAATTGGAAGCAAATATATACTGCAAATAAAATCAAAAATATTGAAAAACCACCATAGGGGACAAAGAAAAATGTCGTCTGCACTTGATGGAGATATTGAAATATATAATACATGTCCAACCTGAACAAGAATCAAGTGATAGGAGAGAAATTACAAGGAATCCTTTCTACATTTTGAATGGAAACCAGATCCCGATTTTCTTGTACAGTGATGTTTTCTCATCCAATCTCACTTCCTCAAAAACAAGCTTTTCCCTGTCACTAAAACTTCATCTGCCATTCTTCCTCCTCTGTCCTACTCTTTTCCTTCACTCCTACTCCCCATTGCACTACCCCTTCGAGGCGGTTGAACAGTTCATCCACTTTACCAACACCTTCCACCCCGACCTCAAATTCACCTGGACTGTCTCAGACTCCTCCCTCCCCTTCCTAGACCCTTCCATTTCTATCACCAGCGACCGAATCAACACGGACATTTACTATAAACCGACTGAATCCCACAGCTACCTAGACTACATCTCCTCCTACCCTGCCCCCTGTTAAAACGCCATCCCATATTCCCAATTCCTTCGTCTCCGGCGCATCTACTCCCAGGAGGACCAGTTCCAATACCATACAACATAGATGGCCTCCTTTTTCAAAGACCGCAATTTCCCCCAGTCGTGATCGACGATGCCCTCCACCGCATCTCCTCCACTTCCCGCTCCTCCGCCCATGAGCCGCGCCCCTCCAATCGTCACCAGGACAGAACCCCAATTGTCCTTACCACCCACCCCACCTACCTCCATATACCGCGTATCACTCGCTGTCATTTCCGCCACCGCCAAACAGACACCACCACCAGGGATATATTTCCCTCCCCACACTTATCAGCGTTCCGAAAAGACCACTCCTCCGTGACTCCCTCGTCAGGTCCACACCCCCACCAACCCAACCTCCACTCCCAGCACCTTCCCCTGCAACCGCAAAAAATGCAAAACTTGCGCCCACACCTCCTCCCTTACTTCTGTCCAAGGCCCCAAGGGATGCTTCCATATCCGCCACGAATTCACCTGCACCACCACACACATAATCTATTGCATCCGCTGCACCCGATATGGCCTCATCTATATTGGGGAGACAGGCCGCCTACTTGCAGAACGTTTCAGAGAACACCTCTGTGACACCCGGACCAACCAACCCAACCACCACATGGCTCAACTCTTCAACTCCCCCTCCCACTCCACCAAGGACATGCAGGTCCTTGGACTCCTCCATCACCAGACCATAACAACACGACGGTTGGAGGAAGAACGCCTCATCTTCCGCCTAGGAACCCTCCAACCACAAGGGCTGAACTCAGATTTCTCCAGTTTCCTCATTCCCCTCCCCCCACCTTGTCTCAGTCAAATCCTCGAACTCAGTACCGCCTTACTGACGTGCAATCTTCCTCCTGACATCTCCGCCCCCACCCCACTCCGGCCTATCACCCTCACCTTGACCTCCTTCCACCTATCGCATGTCCAACGCCTCTCCCCCAAGTCCCTCCTCCCTACCTTTTATCTTAGCCTGCTGGACATACTCTCCTCATTCCTGAAGAAGGGCTTATGCCCGAAACGTCGATTCTCCTGTTCCTTGGATGCTGCCTGACCTGCTGAGCTTTTCCAGCAACACATTTTCAGCTCTGATCTCCAGCATCTGCAGTCCTCACTTTCTCATCCCCGATGTCCTAGCCCCCTACCCATACACCAGGCCGAGTTGTCATACAGCTTTCCATTACTCACACCCTATATTTAGCTACTAACAGTCTCCATTAAGAGCTATCCAGTCTCTTCTACATATAAACCAACATTTTCCGTGTTACCATCAATTCTGAGGAAGGTGCACTGGACCGAAACGTTAACTCTGATTTGTTTGCACAGATGCTGCCAGATCTGCTTAGCATTTACAGCAACTCCTGTTTTGTTTCAACGTTTTCATCGCAAGTTCTCACAATGCAATGCGTCATCGATATTTACAGCCCTGTCAAAAATAGGAATTTTCTAATTCCTCATTTAATGTCCATAACAAGTTATTCGATATTCAACTGAGATAACAGCTTTGCTGCTCTCATTTAGATCAGACACTTTGTCACAGTTCAGAAAGAAGACAGAAATCAAAAGAGCTGGAGCGAAACTCAGTAGATCTGGCAACATCCGAGCAGAGATGCAAAAAAATTAACCTTTGATTCCAACATGACTTTTCAGAACAGCGTCACATCATATGACATATGTTAATTCTGTTGCTATCTGCAGATAATTCTTCATCTTTTTTTTCGTTTCTCCAGCATTTTCTGTTTGTTTTTCATGTTTCCATTATCTCTGTATTTCATGTTTCTTGCTAGATCTACATGTTGACCTTGGTAATATTTGGACAATGTGGCACGTTCTTGTTTCTATTACAGTTGGTGTGTCTGTGACACCTGAATTACAGCCGAAATCTGTTTCTTCTTTCAGATAGAAAGTACAAAAACATTCTGAATATCTTGTAGATTTCTGGAAATCGCTGGAAATCTACTTTGTTTGAAAATGCATTTTAGAGGCAGCTGAACTTCATGAAATAATAGGGATAATTTTTGATGATGGAACACTCTGTGTCCTTCATTGAACGAGCTTGTCTCTCCAATCTCCAAAAGCTTTCAATGCATAACCTAGAATTATTACAGCAAAGGTGGTGAAAACTCAGCCCATTGTCTCTTCCAGTTTGGAATGAGCGATATTTCTACTATTATTGTCCTGTATTGTCCCCGTAGCCCTGTACATTTTGTTATTAGCATCTGCTTTTAATTGTAAGCATCCTGCCAGATATGAACAATATGATCAATCTCAAACAAAAACAGACTTTGGATAGAAAGCTCAGCAGGTCTGGCTGTATCTGTGAAGAGACATCAAAGTTAATGCCTCAGGTGCGGTGACCCTACTCAATCTATATTCCCAATGATTAAATGGTGTGTTTTAAAAATATAGCTCAGTATATAGCATTTAAAACGATCCTGTTCAGTTCATATTGTCATTCAGCATTGCATCTCCCAAACGTTGGTTCGTTCCTTGTTGTGAACTATATTCAATTCTATCTGACGTTAAGAGTGATGATGAGTGCGGAATATCATTGTACTTGCCATGCAGCCTCCACAGCCACTGCCCCCATTCCGCCCTAATTCCTAGCTAAACCTGACCTGATAAGTCTTAATGTATAAGTCCACTTTTGGTTTTGGACTGTTTTACAGCAAGTAAAACTGCATTAAGAATTTTGTCAATTTGTATAAATTAATTACTGAAGCATATTATGAATGGAAGGTCCAACGTTTCTTTATTAGAGCAGTGAGAGCAACATTGAGATAAGTCTACACTTCCTGTCTATGTTCAGGGCAACTGTTCCCAGTGACAGTGTTTTGGCTGGTTTGTTCCCATGGAGGAGAGATCAGCACAGTAACAACATCCTGGTTATGTTTCTTTTTTTAGTGGAGGGGCAGAAATTCGGGGTAAGATGGTTACAACATTGCAAACGTACAACAGAGCAGAATCATATACCCTGCAATAAGAAAACATCCATCATTCTCCCTCACAACTGACTTCACTAGAGCAATTGGTGATGGGAGATGTGACCAATAGCCAGCAAAGTCAACATCCAGTCCAGTCCAGTTATATTGTGAAGTGAATGTGCTGTATTGAAAGCTAGAACTGTTTGCTCAGTGACTGTGATTGATGTCAGTCTCCATGCAATGCAACTGTGTCGCTGGAGGGTTTCCCTCTCCTATTGGTGACAGTGTGCTATCCCAGTGTGGGAGCAGATTCATCAGCTCCAACAGTAACAGAGATCAGCAGCTGCACAGAGGTGGAGAGGACAGATCTGTATCTGTGAATAATGAACTGGATAATTACACCAATGGAGAGGAGGTTTTCCTTGGGTCTTATCAACATTTCCCTCTGTTGGGAATTTCTACCATATCGGATATTAACAGTGCTGAATATCGTTTTGGGCGGGGTGGAGGGTGTGTTACTAACCTATTCTCGCTATTGTTGGTGTTCTCTAACTCTGTCCATTCATTAATCCCATAAACAAATTTGAACTTCATTGCAATTTCTGTTGTCTATATTTGTCAAAGAAAGAAACTGTTATCTTCAATTCAAATTGCTGTCTCAATTCATCTGAATTGCAGATCACTTACAAACATCTGAGAACAAAACTGTGAACAACCTCGAGATCCCCTTTTGCCCGGAACTTATGAATGTCTCATGTTCCCTCTGTCACCAACCCTGTCCATTTCCAGGTTCTAACATCCCCAATGTCCATCTCTGCGTCAGTGCTGTGGCTGAACAACCCATTGTCTGCGCGTTGGTAAAATTCAGACTTTATGTTTCAAGCTCTCTTCTGGAGACTTTTCCAGTTACAAGTATTTCAATCACAAAATTGTTCTTGTCTCGGACGTTACTTCATGATTATTACGATCTATCCGAGTAGGAGTGTCGCTGGATATAATTCAGGAGCAAAGCTTATTAAACGAAAGACATTGTTTTAAGCCACTTTGAAGATTAAGCCAAATAAAAGAAGATGCTGGAGATCTGAAATTGCATAATAAATGCAAAGAAAAGAACAGGAAGTGCTGGGGAGCTTTTCTGAACTGAAAATAGTTGGAAAATAGTGTGAATAATGCTGGTGACAGGGAAGTCAGCTTTGAAGGGTAGGAGGAGTGAGTTAAATCGATAGAGAAAAAGAGAGTTAGAAGAAAAAGAGCAAACAAAGCGATGCTAATCAGCTGGGATGGAAATAAAATGTGAGATTCACCTTATTTATTTTTAACTTTTCCCATCTTCCAGAATATCATGTCCATGCCGGTACATGTATATCCCGCTTTTCAATAATTCACTTTTTGCCACTTCAGTTTCCGAAAAACCTCCATTACGTCCTGTTTTCGCTAATCAAAAGAAATCCGAAGATTATTTCACTTTTACCAAGAAAGATGATTTTTCCCACATAAATTAATGCTACTTCGCTTTATGTCATATCAGCTTATGAAAGGTTTTGTAGGAACACTCTACTTTCAGATACCGAGGGAAACTTGTATATATCTAAGATCACGTTTCAAGCGATTTGATCCCACTTGTCTGTCTTTCCTGAGTGTCGTCATCTTCTTAAATTTATTAATGTGAAATAGGTATCGATGGCTGGGCCAGCATTAGTTCACTTTTTTGCTTGCCCTTGTGAAGACCTTGAGCCTCAATGGCACTTACACAGAGTGAGATACAAGGTGACAGCTGCATAGGAGGTGTGCAAAGCAAGATCGACTTTCACAAGATTAATATTATTTGAAAAGTTAGAGATTTCAATTCGTCAGTGTAATTAAGGTAAGGAAGAAGGTATTCTTGGGCATGCTGGTCTATGTTTTCAAGCCTCTGTATCTTCTCCATTTTGGAAGAGGTTGAAGGAGATCATGATCGGTTTTGGAGAGATATTTGATGTTGCCCGCCTTTCGCTGACAATGAGAAGTATAAATGAGTGGAAGGTTGTCTTCCTTATTGTCCGGGCTGTGCACACAACCGTCTGTAGTTTCTTATGGTCCTGGGAAGAGCTGTTACCGTCACAGTGTTATGCTCAAAAATAGAATGCTTTAAGTTGCCAGTATGCAGAACACTGGGAGAAGGCAGTTCCAGTATATGTAGCAATTGGCTGTTAAGTGGATATCCAAGTTCTGGTTGCTTTCTTGACAACAATTGAAATTTAACCAATAAATTTAAATTATGTCCAAGATACCAAAACACAGTTGAGTTTATTTTATGGCCAACATCCAACCAAAGAGCCATCACCTGCTTCCAAAGAATAGAGAAGCTATTACCATCACAACGAGGGAGAAACAGACAGACACGTATAAGGAGAGAGAGAACACAGCGAGGGAAACAGAAGGACAGTAAGTAAAACAGAGAAAGGAAACAAAACAAGAAACAAACAGTCACATGGACAGGGAGAAGGGAGATAGCAAGTTCAGGGAAAGAAACAGAAGACAGAGAAAAGGAAGATACAAGGAAACAGACAGTGTGAGAGAAATAGTGAGACACAAAACACACAGTGAGCTGGGGATGGGGAATGGGAGGTGCTGGGGATGAGGACCAGAGAGAGCTCGGAATGAGCTGAGGGGAGGGAGATGAGGATTTACTTTGACCAGTACCAAGGTGTACAGGCTGATGATAGTAAGCAAGGATGTGCAGAACGGTGGCTGTAAAATATGCCTGAGAGGCATGCAGGTTTCGCTGCACACAGCGTGCACGACGCGAGATCAACATGACCAAGATCAGTATTATCTGAGATTAGAGAGTACATTCATCAGTCTACTAACAGTCAGGAAGAAACTTTTAATGAACAAGCTGCTCTGTGTTTTCAAGCATCCATATCTTTTAGCCTGATGGAAGAGGTTGTGGGAGACAATTACTGGGGTGTGATGGGTCTTTGATAATGTTAGAACAAAACATTCCAGCACAGAAACATGCCATACTGTGGTCCAAACCCGCGCTGATCCAAATCCTCTATCTAAATCTGTCGCCTATTTTCAGGTTATGAGTGTCCATTTGCTCCCTGTCCATTTATGTATCTTTCCAGAAACATCTTAAATAGAACCACGGGTCACAGTTCTCCATTTTGAGAAACCCTCTCCCCCTAATATTCTCTGCCTCCTGTTGCCCAGCCAGTTCTTTCTCCACGTAGCTAGCGCACCATGTGACTTTCACTTTCTCCATAACCCAACCGTGGGGAAATATACCAAACGCCTTCCTGAAGTCCATGTACATGACATCAACAGTATCTCCCTCATCAATCAACTATTCTATTGAGTTGTTAAAACATGACCTTCCCTGCACAAAACCATGTTGCCCATCGCTGATAAGACTATTTTCATCTAAATGAGAGTAGATCCTAACCATCAGTATATACTCTAGCAGATTCCCTACCTCTGACATTAGTCTCACTGGTCTATAATTGACTGGATTATCCCTACTGCCTTTCTTAAACAAGGGATTAACAATTTTCCAGTCGTCCGGGGCCTCCGCCATGTTCAAGGATTCTGCAAAGATATGTGTTAATGCCCCAGCTATTTCCTGTCTCCCTTCCCTCAGTAATCTGGGGTAGATATTGACAGCCTTTCTGCGGCAACGAGCCATGTAAATGAAATCAATGGTTGGGATGTTAGAGTCCGTGTAGGTCATAGCTGTGCACCCAACCTTCTGTAGTTTCTCACGATCCTGAGTAGAGCAGTTGCCATACCAGGCTGTTATGCACAGGGACAATACGCTCTCAATGGTGCATCTGTAGAAGTAGCACATGCTGAATTTTCTGTATCACCTCACGAAGGAGAGGCATTGTTGAATATTCCCGACCGTCGGACCTATGTGGGAAGTTCAGGACAGGTTGTGAGTTATCACCACTCCGAGGGACTTGATGCTCTGCATTCCCTCGAACGGTTGATGTAGATGGAGTATGTTCCCCTCCTTTCTTCATAAAGTCAGTGATCATTCCTTTACATTTGCCGGATTAGAGAGAGAGGTCATTACCAACACACCATGCCACCAAGCCCTATATCTCCTTTCTACATTCTGACGCATTATTGTTCGATATCCGTACTGCTATCGTGATGTCATCAGCGAAGTTGTAGCTGGCGTTGTTTGGAATTTGGAAACTCAGCCGTGGCTGTATAGGGAGTACGTAGGGGACTGAGGACACAGCCGTGGATGTACAGGGAGTACGTAGGAGGCTGAGAACAGAGCCGTGGTTGAACAGCGAAGGCATTAGGGGGCTTAGGACATAGCCATGGGAGTACAGGGAGAACAGTAGGGGGCTGCTGAAACAACCGTGGGTGTACAGGGAGTACAATAGTTGGTTGAGGGCACAGCCGTTGGTGTACAGAGAACACACTAAGGGGCTGAGGACACAGCCGTGGGTGTACCTGGAGTACCATAAGGGGCTGAGGACACAGACGTGAGTGTGCATGGAGAACAGTGGGGGGCTGTGGACACAGCCGTGGGTGTACAGGGAATAAAGTAGGGGGTTGAGGTCGCATCCGTGGGTGTTCAGGGGTGTACAGTAAGGTGCTAAGGGCACAGCCATTGGTGTTTTGGGAGGACAGTAGTGGGCTGAGAGTACAGCCGTGGATGTACAGGAAGTATTGTCGGGTGTTCAGAACACATCCTTCAGCAGCTTTAGTGCTGATTGTTATTGTGGAGGAGGTGGTTTTTACCTATCTTTACGATTGTGGGTCAGCAATCTGAGGAGCCAGTTGCAGAGGATGGAACCAAGACCAAGGTCGCGGAGCTTTGTGATTAGTCTGTAAGGAATAATGATTTTGAAGGTGGAGCTTTAGTCAATGAGCAGGAGTCTGGTGTAGGTGTGCCTGTTGTCCAGATGTTACAAGGATGCGTGCAGGCTCGGATATTGCATCCGTTGTGAACCCGTTACATCAGTAGGCAAATTATAGGGCAGCAGGGCAGGCTGGGAGACTGGAGTTGGTGTAGGCCATAACCAGCCTCTCAAAGTACTTCATGATTATTGAGGTCGGAGTCACTGGATGGTCGTCTCGAAGGCCATGCTCCGTGCGCTTTCTCACTTACAAGGATGATGATAGCCTTCTTGAACCAGTTTGGGACTTAGCATTCTGGAGGGAGAGGCTGAAGTTGTATGTGAATACCTCTGCTAGTTGGTACAAACAGGATCTGTGTGCTCAACCAGAAACACTGTCTAGGCCCATCACTTTCTTTGATTTGACTCATTGAAAACTGACCTTGCCTGCAGCGGTGACAACACACACAGGTACATCTGGGGCTTTCACGGCTAGTGTCAGCCCTCAGTGACAATCACACAGTCATTTATGACCGACATCCCCTCCCCCCACCTCCCTCTGTCGTCTTCAACACAAAACGACATTGCTTAGTGTGAGCACCACACAGTCAGCATTGAGAGTGATTGCCATTAATAGACTGGGATCGTGCGCCATCAATTTCTGTGTCACCATAATAAAATGGTGGGCAGGGTGTCAGTGGCAGTGGTGCAAGGAGTGAAGACTTTGCAGGTGTAATTCCAGTCATGATGCTTTAACCTAAATGGAGTCATGCATCTTGAGCGTTGCGCCTTTTCAATGGTGGATAGTCATTAGGTAGTCAGGAAGTGCCAGTTATTCGAACCATCTGACCTGGCGGCACTTTTACTAGGTTTGCAGATGATACAATGATGATTGGATAGGCAGGTGATATTGAGGAAGTGGGGAGGCAGCAGAAAGACTAGGACAGATTAGGACACTGGGAAAACACATGGCTGATGGAACACAACATGGGAACATGTGAGATTATGCACTTCAGTAGGCGGAATACAGGCAGATACTATGTTGTAAAAGCCTTCATGAAATCTGAAGCACAAAAGGAGTTTGGACTACTCGTCCTCTCTTATGGTTGATGCGCAGGTGCAGTTGGCAGTTAGGAAAGCAAATGTAAGCTAACGTTCATTTCAAGGGAGTGTGAATACAAGGGCGGCGACATACTGCTGAGAATGCAATAGGCTATGGTCAGACAGCATTTGGATTATTGTGAGCTGTCCTGGGGAATGATCTACGGGTGTTGGACATGATCTATCCTGGGAATGATGGCTTGTCATATGAGCAGCAGTTGAGGGCTCTATGTCTGTACTCAATGGAATTTAGAAGAATGGGGGGGGGGGCGCAACTGTTTGAAACTGAGTGATTACTGCAAAGATTGATACAGCAGAGTATAGAAGATATTTACATTAGTTTTAGAGACGAAGACAAAATGGCACATTTTCAAAGTGAAGAGATAGGCTGAATGGCCTAAATCTATTGCTATATCTCATGCCCTTATGGTCATACAGTCTATTATTCAGTGCAGAATTGTAAGTCTCAGACCTACTCTTCTAACCCTTGTATCTGTATGTTGATTTGGCTTCACCCTCTGTTCAATGGTAACCCCTGTAATATGAACGGTGGGAGGATTCAGTGTCAGCCAGTAGCGCAGTAATATGTTGAATATAAGTTGCTATCTGTGAGTCTCATCTGGCGGGAGTGCATTGTCTCTACGATGATTGTCATTTTCAGTCTGGTATTTTTGAACGATCGATCCTGCTACGCTAATATTGTTGAATTTAACAAAACAGGTGAAATCTATCACAGCGCTCAGCAACAATATTTCATGGAACACTGATCACCCTTCTAATAACAGAAAGGTCTAAAATGTTCATCATCAGAAACACTGCTTTCCTGTTCATGTTCAAATTAGAGGTGCTCAAATTGGAACGACTTAAACTTTTGTTGTGGTTCTGTTCATCGAGCTGGGAATTTGTGTTGCAGACGTTTCGTCCCCCGTCTAGGTGACATCCTCAGTGCTTGGGAGCCTCCTGTGAAGCGCTTCTGTGATCTTTCCTCCGGCATTTGTAATCTGCCGCTTGCGGTTGTCAGTTCCAGCTGTCCGCTACAGTGGTCGGTATAATGGGTCCAAGTTGATGTGCTTATTGATTGAATCTGTGGATGAGTGCCATGCCTCTAGGAATTCCCTGGCTGTTCTCTGTTTGACTTGTCCTATAATAGTAGTGATGTCCAGTCGAATTCATGTTGCTTGTCATCTGCGTGTGTAACTACTAAGGATGGCTGGTCGTGTCGTTTCGTGGCTAGTTGGTGTTCATGGATGCAGATCGTTAGCTGTCTTCCTGTTTGTCCGATGTAGTGTTTTGTGCAGTCCTTGCATGGAATTTTGTACACTACATTTGTTTTGCTCATGCTGGGTATCGGGTCTTTCGTTCTTCTGAGTTGTTGTCTGAGAGTGGCTGTTGGTTTGTGTGCTGTTATGAGACCTAGTTGTCGCAGTCGTCTGGCTGTCAGCTCGGAAATGCTCTTGATGTATGGTAGTGTGCCATTTGTGAGCTGTTTTTGGGTTTTGACCCAGCAACAGTGAAATAATTGTGATATATTTCCAACTCAGGATGTTGACTGATTTGGAGGGGAGTTTGAAGGCAGTGGTGTTCGCAAGGACCTGCTGCCTTTGTCATTCTAGATGGAAGTGCTCGTAGGATTGGAAGGTGCTGTCTGAGAATCTTTGGAGACCACGGGAGGAGGGGGAAATGTATCATCCACCCGAAACTTCTGACTGAAGATTTCTGCGAAAGCTTCAGCCTTATCTTTTGCACTGATGTGCTGGGTTCTTCCATCATTGTGGATGGGGATATTTGTGCAGCCTCCTACTCCGGTGAGTTGTTTAATCGTCCAACACCATCCAAGATCAGAAGAGGAGGACTGCAGAGCTTAAATCTGATGCATTCAGTGTCGGATTGCTCAGTTCAGTCTGTCCCTTGCTGTTTATGATATCTGGCATGCAAATATTTCTGTTTGGAAGCTTCAGCAGATGAATATTTTATCTTTGTATATTCCTGGTTCTGCTCCTGGCATGCCCTCCTGCATTCTCCATTGAATCAGAGTTGATTGTCTGGCTTGATGGTAATGGTTGAGTAGGTGATATTATGGGCCGTGACATTACAGTTAGTGCTTGAGTACAGTTCTGTTGCTATTGATGGTCCACAGTGTCTTATGGATGCTCAGTCTTGAGTTGCTCGATCTCTTCAAAGTCGGTGCCATTTAGCGTGGCGATAGCGCCACACAACACAATAGAGTTTATTCTGAATGTGACCTTGATACTTTTACCGATACTGTCATGGACAGATACATCTGTAGTTGGTAGATTGGTAAGGATGAGGTCATGTATGTTTTTTTTTCCCTCTTGTTCTTTCCCTCACCACCTGCTGCCGACTGAATCTAGAATCTATGTCCTTTAGGACCCGACCAACGTGATCAGTAGTACTGCTGCCAAACCATTCTTGGTGGTCAACTTTGAAATCTCCCATCCAGAATACACTTTGTGCCCTTTCCACAGTCAGTGTTTTCTCCAAGTGTTGTTTAACATGGAGGAGCACTGATTCAGATGAGGAACGACGTTACGTGATAATCAGTAAGAGACATCTTTATCCATGTTTAATCTGAAGCCATGGGACGTCATTGGGTCTGGAGTCAATTTTGGGGACTCCCAGAGATACTACCTACGACTGTATCTCACTGAGCTGCCCCATCTGCTGGGCCAGTCCTGCCTTTGGAGCAGGACATATCCAGGAATGGTGATGGTGCTATCTGGGTTATTTCTGTAAGGTATGATCCCGTGAGTATGACTATGTCAGGCTGTTGCTTGACTAGTCTGTAAGGCAGTTGTCCCAATTTTGGCACTACTCCTTAGATGATAGTAAGGAAGGTTTTGGACGTTCTACAGTGATATGTCTAATGTTGTTTTTTTTTTTCCGGTGCAGAGTTTGATGCCAGTTGGTCTACCCGGTTTCATTTCTTTGAAACTTTGTAATGATTGGTGCAACTGAATGATTCACTAGACCGTTTCAGGGGGTGATTGGGAGTCAATGACATTGCTATGGGTCTGGAGTTGCATGTCAGCCAAACCAGGTGAGGATGGATGGATATTAGAGATCCAGATATTCTGAAAATCAGCAATGCTTTCCTTTTCATAGGTAGATTCTTAATTCCAGGGAAATTTTAAAATGATTGAATTGAATTTCCACCATCTACAGTGGCGGAATTCGAACCTGGGTCCAAAGAACAGGAGCTGATTTTTCTGGATTGATAATCTATCGGTAATACCGTGAGCCCTACTTGGAACCATATGTTGCACTCAACTGCCAATTCTTGTTACCCTGTTTTTCATTCATTGTTATTCTGTAATCTCATCCATCATTAAATCCTGATTCAAATACACAGACATGAACGTCCTCTCAAGTGCTTGGATTTCATTCAATCTGTTTCGTTTGAACAGGCATTTCAAGGCAGCTGCACATCAGAAAAGAACAGGAAGGAAGAATGGCTGACTGTGCACTGTACGTGTCACCAGACCAGCATGTCTGTCCAGGCACCTAAAGTATTTATTGTGGGTCAGAGAACCTCAGAATTATTAGAGCACAGTTGGAGGCCATTCAGCCCATCGAGGTGTCACAAGCTCTCCAACAGCACAAACAGAGATAGAGAGAGTGTGTGGAGATAGATGGTGTGTGAGAGAAATAAACAGAGAGAAAGAATTTGAAGAGAGATAAACTGAGAGAGGATAGAAAGGGGAGTGACTAACTAAGTGAGAGAGGTGTTAGATGAGTTTGAAGTTAGACAGATCAGGAGACCGCATTTGAATATATAAATATGGGCAGATAGAAATTAGAAGTTTTATTTAGAAATTCCTCTGGACTGTAAGCCCTTTGTCTGGGGGCCATACCCTGTCAGCACTATGCTGATACTGGCTGTCTTTCCAGAGTATTTTTTCCCAATAATATCACATAGTTTACTGACAACTAAACAGAACCCATTAGGCCAATAGATTGGTTCCATGCGGAAAGCAGAGTTTTTAAATAGACTGTGCCAAGGGCAACAGGAAATGATGTCAACACCCCCTCCCCCCGTACTGTACGAGAGACTAGGCCAGAGAATCTCAGTGAGGGGACTCACTAACTGAGGGGAAATAAGCATCTCAGCTGTTGGTGAAATAATAATCGATAAAGTTTGCACACCACTTACCTAGTTTTGTAATCCTCATTTCAATTTATATAGCACAGTATGAGGAGTGCATTCTATCAACCTTACCTCTTTGTACTTTGCATATATTAGTCTTTGCAGAAAATCACGTTGTTTCTGTATTTTATGTTGCATGAATGCATTTCATTAATATTGTCTCTGCTATTTCTTCATTGTAAATGTATCCTTGAATCTGTTCTTCATATGAGTTATAAGGAGTAACGTTCCAATACTGGCGACTGGAGAACATCACTGTCCCTCTACCCACTCTAAACAACCAAGTCCCCAGTCCTCTCCATCATCTGTCTTTCCCCAATGTCATAATCACAATGTAATTGAAGTCCATTAAATGACACTTCACCACAGTTCGTTAACATGGATACCATCAACAACATAACCCACACCTGCCCTGTCTCATTCTGGAATAACAATCTGAATTATGTTGGTCACTTACAATTCTCTGTTACCATGTCCATGCCATTCGATTGTTATAACCTACGTTTTCTTAGGCACACTTTGCCATCAGAGCGTGGATGAAAGATGGTCTCTCAATGTTTTGCAATGACTGATCTGTAGTTACAGGATTTATTTCTCTATTTATGAGCAGAAAAGCACGTTTATGTTCCGCCAAGCCTCTGGCATTACTTCCATGTCCAAGGTAGACTGAATGATTACACACAATCAATCTGCTATCTTCAACATTCCTTCCTTCAGTCGCACTCACATATCACAACTAGAAAGCATAAAGGTTCAAAGTTATTTTGAACTTTAATAAAACAGTATTGAATTCCATTCGGTTAACTGGAGTTATTTGTTCAGCGATTGTGATTGCGTCAGTCTCCGTGGATCCTAATCATTCCGAGAGAGTTTCTCTCTTCTATCAATAAGGGAATGCTTTCAGTGTTTTATCCCATAGTATGAGCGGGAGCACAATCCACACCAGTAGCAGGGATCAGCAGCTCCAGAGAGGTGGAGGAGAGATCAGTCTGTGAGAACATTAGACTGAACTGTTCCAACAATGAACAGGCGTTTATCCTAAGGTCTTTACTGGCTTTTCCAGCCTTGGATATCATTAGCATATCAGATTGAAGATGCACTGCTGGCTATTCAAGCTGGTTACTATCCTATTCTTGCTATAGTTGGTGCTCCTGGTAAGTCACTCTGTCTGTCGACTGAACTGAATTGATGCTGATGATATATAAATTTTGTAAAAGTGCAAGTCAACTTTTTCAGTTCCAATCAATTATTTCCTTGGAAATAATAACTAGCAAATTATTATTGACAAATTACTCCAAATATGCGAGGATGAAACACACTGTTCTCAACCTTCTTGATTCATGTTCTCCTGCAAAGTGTACATCTCCATATCATCCCCACATACCAATCCTGTCCAGTACAAACAATAAGACGTCCAAATATCCTCCTCAGCCTCAGTGCAACTTCTGAATAAACCATTGTTTGCGCCTTTGTTAATTCTGGATACATGTTTCAAGCCCCTTCTTACCACGTGTGCGTTGCACAATAATTGAACTTGAGATGTTTAACTTTTTTCTCTGTGCAGAATCTGAAAGTTTGGAAGATAGTGTATAGTGGTCACTTCATTGGCTTGTAATCTAGATTCACAGAATAACAATCTGTTGATACCGGCTTGCCTGATGCCCATTAGAGCAGGCAATGGGTCATACTTCCCTGGTCAGGTCTCTGTTTAACTGCAAATTTACAGCAATGTGTCTCACTATTTACTGTCCTGTGGAACAGCTGAACCAGCCACTCAGTTCAAGGTCAGTGCAACATGCTGGCCTGACCAGGACTGCACACATCCCGTGAGGGAAAAACAAAAGTGAAGGCAGGTCCCTTCCTCTGCCTGTTTCCCATAATCCGACACCTGATTACCATTCAGGTAGGTGGCCATTCACTGTTTGAGACGTATTCCTTGTGATTGAGTCTCTCCTTGGGAGTGATGTCCATCTCGATAGGCACCTCTGGTGCTGGCTTTATTGATGCTGACCTACAGATGTAAGGATGTTTGGCTTTCCACATCAGTGGTAATGCATTGTAAATGAATGGTTTCCTTCGTCACATGAAGGAAACGGAGCCAGCTAAGTGAGGGAAAGGAATTATTGTGATCAAACTTGAGAGATTTTTTTTGAGGCAGTATTTGGGGTGTTGTGGACAGATTTTCTCTCCTTTACAAGGAGTGATCTCCTTACCGCAGAGAGAGTGAACAGGGGTTCTACCAGATTAATCCCTGGGATAATGGCATCAAGAGAGTGAATACATTTTGATCTGTAGTGCTTTCAATGAATAAGAGATGATTGAATTGAACACTGAGTGGGATGGGTAAGCACTAATTGCATTTAAACAGATAATGAGAAGGTGATAAATACCATGTCTGCTGTTTCACTCAGGATGCATGATTCTGGATAGTTTAAGTGCCTCTGAGGACGTTACGCCCACCCACCTCAACCCCCACTCCCCACGGTGATTGAGAGAGAAAGAGAAGTCCAGGTTTGGAATAAACTCTCCCCACATTAATACAGTGCAGTTGGTGTGTGATCCTGCACTGAATGTTATATTAACCACCACCCTGACAGCAGCCACAATACGTTCAATCTAAAACAGTTAACTATTCCCACCAGGATCTGACATTCATGAAGAACATGAATCCATCTTTTCAGAGATGTAAGGTGAATCCTTCAGGTTTAGAATATAAGTCTATAAGATACAGGAGCAGAAATTAGGCCAGTAAGCGCATTGAGTCTGCCCATCATTCAATAATCGCTGATAGGTTTCTCCAGGCTTCTCCTCATAATTCTTCATCCCCTGGATCATCAAGAACCTATCTATCTCCGTCTCAAATATGCATAATACACTGCCATCTGTGGCAATACATTTCAAAGATTCGCCATTCGCTGGTTAAAGACATTTCTCCTTATCACTGTTCTAAAAAGGTGTTCCCTTTCATCAAAGTCTGTGTCCTCGACCTCTCGTCCAATGGAAACATCTTACCAACATCAACTCTAACACGGTAATTCAGCATCCTGCGCTTTCATTACTTTCCCTCTCATCTTCTAAACTTTACCGAGGATAGACCCAAAGCCCAAAAACATTCCACATACGATAAACTTTTCATTCCTATGACCATTCTCGTCAAAATATTCTGCACAAGCTCCAGAGCCACTATATTCTTCCTGAGATATTGGGCTCAAACTTTCGAACAATACTCCAAATGTGGTCTGACCAGAGATGTATACAACCTGTTTTATGTTCATTTCCTCTCGTAATAAATGCCATCAATAATAAATGCAACTGCCCTCCTGACTACTGCCTCAACCTGCAAGCTGACCTTGAGAGAACCCTGCCCTAGAACTCCCAAGTCCCTTTGCACTTCAGATTTCTGCATTTTCTCCCCATTTAAAAAAATAGACCATGCCTCTAATCTTCGTGCCAAAGTGCATGACCTCACACTTTCCAACGTTGGAATGCATCTGCCAATCTCCTTCTTCAGTCTCTCCGCCTCCTCAATACGACATAGTCCATCTGCCTATCTATGAATCGTCTGCAATCTTAGCCAGAGGACACTCAGTTCCATCATCTAGATTAGTAACGTAACAAGTAAAAAGTTACGATTCCAACACTGAGCCTTGTAAAGCACCACTTGTCACCTACTGCCATCCTGAGAAGGACTATTCTATCCCCACTCTCTGCTTTCTGCCAGACAAGCTTCTATCCATGCCACTACCTTGCCTCTAACACCACGGACCCTAAACATCCTCAGTCATCTCCTGTGTGACACCTTGTCAAAGGCCTTCTTGAAATCCAGGTGGATAACATCCATTGCCTGTGCTTGATCAAGCCTGCTCATTTCCTCTTCAAATAATTCCAACAGATTTTTCAGGCATGATCTTCCCTTGATGAAACCAAAGTGATTTTGCCCTATTCAGAAATCTCATCCTTCACAATGGATTCCAGGACCTCAACCACGACAGAGGTTAAACTATTAATTGTGGATTTCTTCTTGTCTTTTTCTTCACTCCCTTGTTACAATTGGGTGTCACGTTCGTGGGTTTCAGGTATTCTGGGATCGTTCCTTATTCTAGCGATTCTTGAAAGATCACCACTGTCCCCCCACACCCTCGACAGCTGTCTTCCTTATATCTCTGGGATAGTCCATCCGGTCCAGGATATTTAACCACCTACAGGCCATTCAGATTTTTCTAGCATGCTATCCATACTGGTGGCCAGCATACTCAGCTCTGGCCCCACACTATCTTGAATGTTAAGGTATTACTCATATCTTCCACAGTGAACTAATTTTTCACTTCCTCAGCCTTTTCTTATTTACCACTACGACCGCTCCAGTATCATTTGCCAGCAGTCCAATGTCCACTTTTGCCTATCTTTTGTAATTTATATATTGAAAGAAGCTCTTACAGACTTCCTTTATATTAGTGGCTCGTTTACCCCCATATTTACTAATCTCCCTCCTTATTTTATTTTGTTTGCTGTTTTGTCTTTGTACGCTTCTCAATCCTCTGGTTTCCCACTGCCCCTCGCCCCATTATATGCATTTTCATTTACTTCTATGCTGTCCCTGAATTCCCTAGTCAGCGATGGTTGCCTCATCCTCCCTGTACCATGCCTCTTTTTCCTCAGGATAATTCTCTGCTGCATCCTGAATTACCCCAAAATCTCCTGTCATTGCTGTTCCACTGTCTTTCCATCTGGGCCCGTCTCCCAGTTAATTCTATCCAGCTCCTCTCTCATGCCTCTGTAATTGCCTTTATTCAGCTGTAATGCCATTACCTCTGATTCTAACTTCTCCATCTGAAATTGCAGAGTAAATTCAATCATATTATGATCACTGCCTCCTATTATTTCCTTCATCTAAATCTCCCCTCATCTAATTTGCCTGCACAAGCTGCGACAAAAAGCCATCTCATAGACATTCTGCAAAATCCTTTTCCTGCAAAGCAGTATCAAACTGAATTCCCAGTCCACCTGCATAATGAAATCCCACATGATCACTGTTAAGTTGCCTTTCCTACAGATGTTTCTATCTCCAGGTGTATCGTGCACCCCAGATCCTGACTACTGTTTGGAGGCCTGTACATAACTCCAATTGCATTTTTTCACCTTTTTGATTCCCCAATTCTACCGACACAGATTCTACACCATCTGATGTTACTTCATTTCTTCTAATTGATTCAATTCCATTTCATATTAATGAGAACCATCTGTCTTTCTGCCCATCTGCCTATCATTTCGACACGATTGATATCCTTGAATATTCAGCTCCCAATCCTGATCCTCTTGCAGTGACGTCACTGTGATGCTCACCACGTCATACCTGCCAAATTGTGTATGCGTCACAAGCTTATTTACATTATTCCACTGCCTGCGTTCCAATATAACAGTTCAGTCCTGTATTTACCGTCCCTCTTCTCATTGTCATTTGTTGGTCCAGCCCGTTGGTATCTACACAAACCCTGGCCACTGAATCATTCCCCTCCTACTCCAAGTTCATCTGCACCCCAGATGACATATCCCAAGCTCAAGCACCAGGTAGGCAACACAACCTTCAGGACTCTCAATCCTGATAACAGAGAATACTATCTATGCCTCTAACTGTACTATCCGCAATTATCCATAATTTGGCAACATAGAACATAGAACAATACAGCACAGAACAGGCCCTTCAGCCCACTATGTTGTGCCGAACATTTGTCCTAGCTTAAGCACCTATCCATGTACCTATTCAATTGCCGCTTAAAGCTCACCAATGATCCTGACTCTGCCACTGCCACAGGCAGCGCATTCCATGCCCCCACCACTCTCTGGATAAAGAATCTACCACTGACATTCTCCCGCTACTCCCACCTTTCACTTTAAATTTATGTCCCCTTGTAACACCCTGTTGCACCCGTGGAAAATGTCTCTGACTGTTTACTCTATCTATTCCCCTGATCATCTTATAAACCTCTGTCAAGTCACCCGTCATCCTTCGCTGTTCCAATAAGAAAAGGCCTAGCACTCTCCACCTATCCTCATACGACCTATTCTCCATTCCAGGCAACATCCTTGTTAATCTCCTTTGCACCCTCTCCAAAGCTTCCACATCTTTCCTAAAGTGAGGCGACCAGAACTGCGCACAGTACTCTAAATGTGGCCTTATCAAGGTCTTGTACAGCTGAAACATCACCTCACGAGTCTTGAATTCAATCCCTCTGCGAATGAACGCTAATACACCAAAGGCCTTCTTACAAGCTCTATCCACCTGAGTGGCAACTTTCAAAGAGCTATAAACATAGACTCCAAGATCCCTCTGCTCCTCCACCTTACTAAGATCCCTACCGTTAACCCTGTATTCCGCATTCTTATTTGTCATTCCAAAATGGACAACCTCACATTTGACAGAGTTTAACTCCATCTGCCACTCCTCAGCTCAGCTCTGCATCATATCTAAGTCCCTTTGCAGCTGACAACAGCTCTCCTCAACTATCCACAACTCCACCAATCGTCACATCGTCTGCAAATTTACTGACCCACCCATCGACTCCCTCTTCCAAGTCATTAATAAAAATTACAAACAGCAGAGGCCCCGGAACTGATCCATGTGGCACTCTACTTTTAACTGGGCTCCAGACTGAATATTTGCAATCTACCACCACTCACTGACTTCAACCAGTGAGCCAGTTCTCTATCCAACTAGCCAAATTTCACATTATCCCATGCCTCCTGAATTTCCGCATAAGCCTACCAAGAGGAACCTTATCAAATGCCTTCCTAAAATCCATGTACACTACATCCACTGCTCTACCCTCAAACACATGCTTTGTCACCTTCTCAAAGTATTCAATAAGACTTGTAAGGCAAGACCTACCCCTCACCAATCCGTGCTGGCTGTCTCAAATCAAGCAGTGTCTTTCCAGATACTCATACATCCTATGCCTCAGTACCCTTTCCATTGCTTTGCCTACCACCAAGGTAAGACGAACTGGCCTGTAATTCCCAGGGTTATCCCTATTCCCTTTTTTTGAATAGGGGCACAACATTCGCCACTCTCCCGTCCCCTGGCACCTCCCCGTTGACATTGAAGACGATAAGATCATTGCCAACGGCTCTGCAATTTCTTCTCTTACTTCCCACATAATCCTAGGATATATCTTGTCAGGCCCGGGGGACTTGTCTATCCTCAAATTTTTCAAAACGCCCAACACACCTTCCTTCCTACCTAACAAGTATCTCCTCTAGCTTACCAGTCCGTTTCATACTCTCCTCTTCAACAATGCGGTCCCTCTCATTTGTAAATACTGACGGAAAGTACTCATTCAAGACCTCTCCTATCTCTTCCAACTCAATACACAGTCTCCCACTACTGTCCTCGATCGACCTCCTCCCGTTCTCGTCATTTGCGTGTTTTTCACATACGCATAAAAGGTCTTGGGGTTATCCTTGATCCTACCCGCCAAAGATTTTTCATGCCCTCTCTTAGCTCACCTAATCCCTTTCTTCAGCTCCCTCCTGGCTATCTGATATCCCTCCAAAGCTCTGTCTGAACCTTCTTTCCTCATCCTTCTATAAGCCTCCTTCTTCCTATTTACTAGACATTCAACCTCCCTCATCAACCAAGGTTCCCTCACACGACCATCTCTTTCCTGCCTGACAGGTACATACATATCAAGGACATGTCGTATCTGTTCCTTGAAAAAGTTCCACATTTCAATGACATCCTTCCCTGACAGCCTATGCTCCCAACGAATGCTCCTCAGGTCCTGTCTTGCAGCATCGTATTTACCCTTCCCCCAATTGTAAAACCAACCCTGTTGCACGCACCTACCTATCTCCAAAACCAAAGTGAAAGTCACAGAATTGTGGTCACCAACATCAAAATGCTCACCCACTAACAAGACCATCACTTGTTTGTTACCAAATACCAAATTCAATATGGCCTCCCGTTAGGTCGGACAATCTACACACTGAATTGGAAAAGCTTCCTGGAGACACTGCACAAACACCGCCCCATCCAATCAACTTGATCTACAGAACTTCCAATCAATATTTGGGAAGTTGAAATCGCCCATGACTACTACCCTGTGGCTTCTGCACCTTTCCAAAATCTGTTTCTCCACATCTCCGCTGCTATTGGAGGGTCTATAGTAAACACCTAACAAGGCGACTGCTCCTTTCCTATTTCTGACTTCAGCCCATATTACTTCCAAATGCAGATCCCCCTCGAACTGCCTTTCTGCAGCCATTATACCATTTCTAATTAGCAACGCCACACCCCCTCCTTTTTTTTGCCACCCTCCTTAATCTTACTGAAACATCTGTAACCAGGAACATCCAACAACCATTCCTGTCCCTCTTCTATCCACGTTTCCGTGATGGCCACAACACTGTCCTCCCAAGTACCAATCCATGCCTTAAGTTCACCCACCTTATTTCTGATACTCCTTGCGTTGAAGTATGCACACTTGAACCCATCTCTGTGTCTGCAAGTATTCTCTGTCAGTGCTACTTTCTCCACAGCCTCCCTACATTCTTGGACATCCTGAAAAACAGCTAACCTACTTTATGGACGACACGTCCGGATCCCATCCCTCTGCCAAATAAATGTAACTCCACCCCACCTCCAGAAGCGTGCTAGCAAACCTACATCCCAGGATATTGGTGCTTTTCTGGTTCAGGTGCATCTCGTCCTGCTTGTACAGGTCCCACATTCCCCAGAATTCAGTCCAGTTGTCCAAACACCTGAATCCCTCCCTGCTACACCATCCTTGCAGCCACGTGTTCAAATTCACTCTCTCCCTATTCCTTACCTCACTGTCATGTGGCACCTGCAACAACCCAGAGATGACGGTTGTGTGCACAGCAATGCTGCCTCGCAGTGATAGGTACTCGGGTTCAATTCCAGTCTCTAGAATCTGTCTGTGTGTACGTTGTATATTCTTCCCGTGTCTGCATTGGGAGCAGATTTCTACAATCTACAGTATATTTCCTTACATTTCATGGAGAAATGCAGTAAATGTAGCAGCTTTTGTAAAAGCAGCCATGATTCTCGTGTTCCCTGGGTGTTTAGGAATCTTGCTGAATGCAGTGTCCCTAGATACGCATTCCATCTCTTTCAGTCCCTCAGTCCATCCTCACTGCATGCAGCCTTTCCTTTGCCAAACCTGGGACTCCTCACACCCCATCGCCTGGCACTGGATATTCCCTTCGCAGGACTGTGCACACAACGACACTGGGCACTCGCTCACCCGCTGGGGATGCTGGGGTAAAGACCCTGCCATTGAAAGGAACAGAATAATTAAAATCCAAATTAATAGCAAATCAGAGTAAACAGGCTGAATGACATCCATCTGCTCTCTCATTTTGTAGTCTTATGTTTATCCTCGTCAATCTGCAAATAAATGGCCCATATGTCTACCTTGTCAAACAGGTTTGGTGGAGGTGATAGATATCAGATCCTCTGGCCATTGGACTGAGTCAGTAGGCTCCACCTTCCTGGTAAATGAGGTTACACTTACGTTTTTATAATCACGTCTGTCCACTTTAAAGAAAAGGCCTTGCTCGAGTTGTGCTGGAAGGATATTTGAATTTGGAGACGCTAGAATATGTCACGTACGAGTGAGATTAGGAATAGGACGGTAGTATAGTTATATACCCCGCCAAAAAGCTGGTAGCACTTCTGATATGTGGATGATTGGGATTGCCGACTCGGTAGAATATAGCGAAGGAGGACGGGATGGACCTGAAGTAGCAGCAAGCTTTGATGTGTAGATCTTTGGGTTTCCCGGGTCAGTAGGATATACACAAGTAGGACGGGATGGACCTGAACAGGCAGCAATCTCCGATATGTGGACCCACTTGGATTCCCGGGTCGGTCGGATTTGCACAAGAAGGACGGAATGGACCTGTACTGGCGGCAATGTCCTGGCAGGCAGGTTTACTATTGTCACTCTGGAGGGTTTAAACTAGTGTGGCACTGTGGAGTGGGAACCAGAGCAGTCGGTCCACAATACAGTGACTGATGAGGAATTGGAGACTAAAACCAGTGCATCTAAAACCAACAACAAAGAAGGAGAAGGCACTGAACACAATGGGACTGTCAACCTGAAGTGTTATTAATTTCATGTGAGGAATCTGGCAGGTAAGTACTTGGAGATTGTATGAGTACATATAACTACAATGTAAATATTACCAAGAATTCGTGAGAGAGGGACAAGAGAGCAATCAATCTAGTGGGTCCAGAAATACTTGCGGAATATGCAGTGAGTGGCTGGAGACAGTCGTTTAAAGTGAAATAATTATTCAGCACTCTATCTAAATCGGACCATGTGTAATACAAGGTACAAATTGAAGTGACAAAGGAGGAAACTGGAATTGTCTGTCTACAATGTTTTCTGCTTTACTGATAGTCTTTTGTAATCTCCTGTCACCGGAAAATAGCAGCAGAAAGTACTTCAGGGAAACTCAAACCAAATATCAGGTAAGTATCTGATGTGTTTGGCGGAAGTGTATTTATTTCAATGCAAGGATTATTATGGGTAAACAGTTGAATTTAGAGCCTGAATCCCTAAATGGGACTACGATGTTGCAAACATTATAGGGACTTTGTTGAGAAAGAGACAGGACTGGCTGCTCAGCTTTCCAGGGTTTTGTTCTTTTAGATGATATAGAGGGGAAGCTAAAAGAGGGGGAGGAGTTGCATTACTAATCAGGGATTTTTTTTTACATCTGCACTTAGGACGTATTGGAAGGCTCATCTACTGAGGCAACATGGAGAGAGCTCAAGATATGATGGATGCATGTGTTAGGATTGTACTGCAGTCCCTCCAACTGTCAGCGAGAAATTGAGGAACAAATATGTCGGCCGATTATGGGGACGTGCGTTGCCATAGTGAGGGACTTTAACATCCCCAATATTGACTGGGAATCCTTTACAGCAAGAGGCTTGGACGGGGTAGAATTTCTTAAGCGCACCCAAGAAAGTTATATGCAGCGGCATGTGGATAGTCCAACTACAACATGGGCCATACTGGACCTCGTAGTAGAAAATGAGCATGTCCACGTGACTGACCATTCAGTAAAAGATCATTTTAGAAACAGTGATAACGATGCCCTCAGGTTTGAGATAGCTACGATCATGGAATAAGTCAGGATCTTTGAAAGTTAGTAAATTGGAGGAAGGCAAATCCACATCAGGCAGAAGCGAGGGGCTGTTAATTGGAAGGAGCTGCTGTCAGGAAAATCCACATTTTTGCATGGTGGGACTGTTTATTAAATCCTGATTTCAATATCGTCTGGTGAATGTCGTCCCAACTGCTCGAATGTCAATCTATTTTGTTTGAACAGATATTTAGAGGATATTGCATGTCAGAAAACAGGAAGTGATAACGAATGATTGTGCACTGTGTCCTTCGCAGGACCAGCTTGTTTCTCCAGGCACTGAAAGTATTTATTGTGGATCAGACAACTTCAGAAATAATATGGCACAGACGGAGGCAATTTAGCCCATCCTACATCCACAAGCTCTCCATCTGCACTATCCGAAAGCAGAGAGAGTTATTGGAGATACAGAGAGAGAGAGAGATACAGACAGAGACACAGATAGAGAGAGAGAGGTGGGGGGGGGGGGGTGGAGAGAGAGAGAGAGAGAGAGAGAGAGATAAATAGAAAGAAAGTATGTGAAGGGAGGTCAACAGAGTGGATAGAAAGAGGAGCGACTGACTGAGTGGGAGAAACGGGTGTTAGAAGAAAGTGAACATGGATAGATCAGGAGTCAGCATGAGGAAAATAGACAGAAGATGGAAATTTTATTTAGATATTCCCCTGGACTGAAGCCCTTTGTCTAGTGCCATACACTGTGAGCACTGTGCTGATACCAGCTGTCATCCCAGATCATTTATCTCCAAAAACATCACAGAACTGGGTTTCTGACAGTTTAACGGAATCCAATAGACCAATTGATTGGTTCCAGGGAGAAAGTGGATTAATTTAAACAGACTGGGCGAACAGCAGCAGGAACTGACAAGCCCCTGAAATACTGTGTGTGGGACTGGACCAGAGAGTCTCAGTGAGGGAGATCACTGTCAAAGGGGAAATCAGCGTCTCAGCTGTGGGCCGAATACTGATTGATAACGTTTGCACAGCACTTCCATGGTTTTGTAATTCACATTTCAATTTATACAGCTCAAGGTCATGAGTGTATTTTACCAATCTTATCTGTTTGTACTTTCCACATTTTGGAATGTACAACAAGTCATTTGGTACCTGTATTTTGTGTTGCATATGCATATTGAATTATGGAGAAAGAAGGGACTTGTTCTGATGGTATGGTCTTCATCTGAAGAATGCTGGGACCAGAGTCCTAACAAATCACGTAATTAGGGCTGCGGTCAGATCTTTCAACTAATCTTTAGGTTTGGGTGGGATTTCAGTTATAGGGGAAATTAGAAAACTTGAATTCAAAGAGGAGGTAAGAGTGAAGAAAGCAGGAGAGTTTAATGAAATCTCGAGCACAGGCACAAATATGACAGAGTGTATTGAAAGTGTAAACAATCAAACTTCAAGCACACTGGACAGACAAATGAAACTGAGAGGATGGACAGTTAATATAGGACTGTGAGTGTTATGTCTGCATGCATGCCGTATAAGAAATAAGGTGAATGAGCTTGTAGCGCAGATTGAAATTGGCAGAGACGTGCTGCAAGGGAATCAGGATTGACAGCTGATGCATTCAAGAGTATGCATCCTATCGAAAAGATGGGTTGAGTCGGCGGGAGTAAAAATGAAACTAAATCAATCGTAAGAATCCTGGTCTCCTTGCTATCGGAAGTATGTTGTGAAACTTGTAAGTATTCTGAAAAATTTACAAGGATTGGACTATTGGAGCTACATGCAGAAGGTGAATAGGCTGGGGTTGTTTGCCCTGGAGCTTCAGAGGCTGAGGGGTGACCTTATAGCCATTTAGAAAATCACAAGGGGCATGCATGGGATAAATAGACAAATTATTTACCCTGGGGTGGGGGAGAACTAGAGGGCACAGGTTTAGGTTGAGAAGGGAAAGATTTAAAGGTTACCAAAAGAGAAATTTTTTTTAATCATTCACAGGGTGGTGTATGTATATGGAATCAACTGTGGGAGGAAGTGTTGGACACTAGTCCAATTCCAACATTTAAAAGGCACTGGATGGGTATGCAAATAGGAGGCGTACAATGGATGTAGGCCAAGTGCTGGCAAATGGGACTAGATTAGGTTGGGTAATCTGATTGGCGTAGACGAGTTGGACCGAAGGATCTGTTTCCATTCTGCTCATCTCTCTGACTGTACAGCTCTCTGACTATACAGCTCTCTGACTGTATGACATAAAGCAAGATCAGATGGCACAAAATCGGTGTGGGTAGAATTGAGTATCCCCAAAGATTGATAAAAGCAATATAGATGTTTAATGAAACCTTTAAAGAGCAGGTGTGCATGCTGGAATGGATAGAGATGAAGGAAGCTGATATTCTGAAAATTTTATCAAACATTAAGATTGATAAGTCGCCAGGCCCTGACCATATTTGTCCTCGGCTGCTTTGGGAAATGAGAAATGCGATTGCTTCGCCACTTGCGAAGATCTTTGTATCCTCACTCTCCACTGAGTCGTACCTGAGGACTGGATAGAGGCAAATGTAATTCCTCTCTTCAAGGAAGGAAATAGGGAAATCCCCGACAATTACAGACCAGTAAGTCTCACGTCTGTCGTCTGCAAGGTGTTAGAAAGGATTCTGAGAGATAGATTTATGACCATCTGGAAGAGCATGGCTTGATTAAATGCAGTCAACCCGGTTTTGTGTGGGGAAGGTCATGCCTCACGAAACTTACTAAGTTCTTTGAGGATGCGACTAGAAACGTTGATGAGGGTCGAGCAGTGGATGTGGTGTATATGGAATTCAGCAAGGCATTTGATAAGATTCCCCATGGTAGGCTCATTCAGAAGGTCAGGAGGATGGGATACAGGTGAACTTAGCTGTCTGGATACTGAATTGTCTGGCGAGCAGAATACAGCGAGTGGTAGTAGAAGGAAAATATTCTGCCCGGAAGTCAGTGGTGAGTGGTGTTCCACAAGGCTCTGTCCTAGGGCCTCTACTGTTGGTAATTATCATTCATGACTTGGATGAGGGGATTGAAGGATGGGTCACCAAGATTACAGAGCAAAGGTTGGAGGTGACGATGACAGTATAGAGAGGGCTGTTTTAGGCTGCAGCGGGACATTGACAGGATGCAGAGATGGGCTGAGAGATGGCAGATGGACTTCAACCTGGATAAATGCGAAGTGATGCATTTTGGAAGGTAGAATTTGAAAGCTGAATACAGGATAAAGTATAGGATTCTTGGCAGTGTGAAGGAACAGAGGGATCTTGGTGTGCAGGTACATAGATCCATTAAAATGGCCACCCAAGTGGACAGGGTTGTTACAAAATCATATGGTGTTTTGGCTTTCATTAACAGGGGGATTGAGTTTAAGAATCGTGAGATCTATTGCGGCTCTGTAAAACTTTGGTAAGACCACACTTGGAATATTGCATCCAGTTCTGGTCGCCCTATTACAAGAAAGACGTGGATGCTTTGGAACGGGTTCAGAAGAGGTTTACCAGGATGCTGCCTGGACTGGATGGCTTATCTTAAGAAGAGAGGTTGACTGAGCTCGGACTTTTTTCATTGGAGAAAAGGAGGAGGAGAAGGGACCTAATTGAGATATACAAGATATAGTCGGTAGCGAGAGACATTTCCCAGGGCAGAAATGGCTAACACGAGGTGTCATGGCTTTAAGCTGGTTGGAGAAAAGTATAGAGGGGATGTCAGAGGCGGGTTCTTTCCACAGAGAGTTGTGAGAGCATGGAATGCGTTTCCAGCAGCAGTTTTTGAACCGAGGTCATTAGAGACATTTAAGGACTGATGGACATGCATATGGTCACAGAAATTTGAGGATGCATGCATGAGGATAAATGGTCGGCACAAGATCGTGGGCTGAAGGGCCTGTTCTGTGCTGTAATGTTCTATATTCTATGTTCTAGATGGCGTTATGTTCAGGATTCGAAAAAGTAGACAGGACCTGTATATATACACCAGGAGATAGAAAAGATGCATAGAAAAGCCAAAGTACAGTGGTCATGGAGATTTCCATACACGGGTGGACTGGGAAAATCAGGTTGTTAGTGGTTTGCAGGAGAAATACTTTGTGCAATATCTTCGATAGGGCTTTTTGGAGAAGCTTGTGGTGGAGCCCACTCAGGAACAGGGCAATAATGGATTTAGTGTTGTGCAATAAGGCACACTGTTTTAGAGAACTTAAACTAAGGAACACGAAGAAAGCAGTAATCATACTTTGATTGACTTTATTCTGCATTTTGAGAGGGAAAAGATAGAATGAGACGTAATGGTATTTCAGCTGTATGAAGTCAACTACAGGGGCATGAGGGAGGAACTTGGTAGAATTGCCTGGGATGGGGCTAACATGAAAAACAGTAGAACAACAATGGCAGGAGTATCTGCAAGTAATTCAGGAGACACAACAGAGATTCTTCCCGAGAGAAAAAGAAGGATGGTGTAGGGGAGGATGAAGCAACCATGGCTGGTTAGGTTACAAATCACACAACACCAGGTTATAGTCCAACATGTTTAATTGGAAGCACACTAGCTTTCAGAGTACAGCACCTTCAACAGGTGTTTGTGTAGGAAGTCAGGGATAGAAGAGCAAGCGTATAATGTGACGATGGGCAGAGGAAAACCAGACGATTTGGAAGCTCACAAAGACCAACAGAGGACAACAAAATAATAAATATGGAGGGAGGAGATTAAATATGAGGGTATGTTTGCCAGTTAAATCAAGGAAAGTTGGAAGATATTTTTAGATATAAAAAGGGAAAAGGCGAGACAAAAGTGGAGATTGGGTTGCTGTAACATGGCACAGGACAGACAGTAGTGGAGAACAAAGAAATGGCCGAGGACACGAATAAATTCCCAATCGTTCAAGAATGTGAAGGGCCAAAGCTCATAATGTCACCCATCGCCAATGCAAACAGGGTAGAAAAGCTAAATGGGCTGAAGTTGGATAAATCACCTGGACCAGAATGACTACACCGCAGAGTTCAAAGAGAGAAAGCTCAGAGGTAGTGGAGGACTGAAATAACGCTCATGTAAAATCCCTGTTTACAAAGGGAATAAGGCAGAAGACGGAAAATTACAGACCAAATAGCCTAACCTCAGTCGTGGGTAAGATCCTGGAACCGATCGGGAAGGATAATATTTTTGAATATTTGGAGGTGTATAGAAATATAGGGCAAAGTCAGCATGGTATCATCAAAGGGAGGTCATGCCTGACGCATCTGCTTGAACCTTTTGAGAAAGTAACGATCAGCTTCGACACAGGAGCGCCAATGGATACTCTTACCCGGATCACAAGAAGGCTTTTGGCGAGTGCCACACAAGACTATTGATTAAGATAAGGGCCCATGGTGACAGAGGCAAAGTGCTAGCATGGATTTAAGTTTTGCTGTTTGGCAAAAAGCAGGTAGTGTGGATAAAATGGTCCTTCCCAGGATGGCAAACGGTGGCAAAATGTATTCTGCAAGACTCAGTGTTCAGACAACTTTTCACATTGTGCATTAATGATCTAGATATGGAACGGAGGCCATTCTGGCTAAGTTTGCAGACATTATAAAGATATCTAGAGGGACAGTTAGCACGCAGGAGGCAAAGAAGCTGCAGAAGGACTTGTACAGGTTAGGAGATGGGCAAAGCAGTAGCAGATGGAGTAAAACATGCGCTAGTATGAGGTCATGCACTTTGGTATGAAGAAGAGGCACGGGCTATTTTCTAAATGGGGAGAAAATTCAGAAGTTTGAAATGCGAAGAGACTTGGGAATCCTAGTCCAGGCTTCTCTCACGGTAAACTTGCAAGTTGAGTCAGTAGTTAAGAAGGTAAATACAATGAAGGGATTTATTTCGAGAGGAATTGAAGTTAAAAGCGGGGAGTACTTACAAGGTACTAAAACGCTCTGGTCAGGCCACATTTTGATTTGGGTCCCATATCCCAGCAGATGTGTACTGTCCCTGGAGCGTGTTCAGAGGAGAATGAAAAGATTAACATACGGGGAATGTTTGAGGGCCTGGTTCGATACTCCATGGGGGTTAGAAGGATGAGGGGGAATCTAATTCAAACTTATAGAATACTGAATGACCTGGACAGAGTGGATTTTTGGAAAATGTGTCCATTCGTAGGTAAGACTAGGATCCGAGGCACATCCATAGACCACAGCGAAGACCTTTTAGAACAGAGATAACGAGTAACTTCTTCAGACAGAGCATTGTGAGTCTATGGAATTCACTGCCTCAGAAGGCTGTGGAGGCCAAGTCATTGAGTATATTTAAGACTGCGTAGGATAGGTTTTCGACTAAAAAGAGGATCAAAGGTTACGGGGAGAATGGGTTTGAGAAATTTATCAGCTTTGACTGATGTTTGAGCAGACTGGATTGGGCTGAATGGTTTAATACACAAAGAGAATGACTTACCAGGAACACCGACTATAGCGAGGATGGGATAGTAACCACCTTGAGTAATCCAAAGGATATCTTTGATCCGTGATGTTAATGATATCCAAGGCTGAGAAAGGTAATAAAAAACCCTTGGATAAACTCCTGTTCATTGATGGAATATTCCAGTCAAATGTTCTCAGATTCTGATCCATTGTCTTGTGAACCCCTAGTGGAGAGATTGTGGCTGATTCTTATTAAATTTAATTTAGTCAACGTTTCTTGATACCATCCGGAGTCAACTCTGGCCTTGATATCAGGATCGGTCAGTCTTACATGAGCTGCTGTGTTCACCTCTTTTGAACATACAAATATGTTATTGTGTATGTTTGGGGAGTGTAACCTTCTCACAGAGAATAGTGATTGTCAGAAATTATCTGGTCAAGAGAGTTCCGGGAGCTATATCACTGAAAGTATTTACAGATGAGGTAGGTGGGTTTTTGACCTGCCATAGAATTTAGGGATGTGAAGAATCGGGACATAAAGCAGAGTTGATAACAACAGTGGATCATCCATAATCTTATACAATGGCACCGCAGGCCTGACCATCCGAATTACCATCCGATCCTGATCCTTATGTTCTCATATTCTGTAATTAGAAAGTTAATGGTTGCAATTTTCCTGGGCATTCCGTTATTGGACATTGCAGTCAGAGAGAGCAAAGCATTTTATGAGTCATCTCTGGGTGAGGTACGGGGACTGTATTCACAGTGAATCTGGGTCTGCACCATGACCAACCAAGCGAAGCACAAGTTGCAGAGAGTGGACACTCTTTCAATAGATCAGAGGCGTCTTTTGAGCCCAGCCTGGGTTTTGAATAAACAGTTTTCAACCCACGCCAAACTGTGTGTGACAATTGTGAGGGACAGAAGAAGATCCCGTCTTACGATGGATTAGGTATTTCGAGCGAGTGGCCTGCATCTACAACTGTGCAGGAGCTATGAGGGGCTGAATGGAATATAGGAACATCGGACTGAGGAGTGGGAGTGGGCCATTAGGCACTTTGTCTTGGCTCTGTCTCGCACTAAGATCGTAGCTGATCTGATTGTGGTCTCAGCAGTACTTCTTCTGTAGGTGCACAATTTTCCTACATTCACCTGTCTATCAAATATTTAACAGACACAACTTTGAATAAATGTAAACATCCAGGCACCACAAACTTCTGGGGAAGGGAATTCCCACTTGAACAGCCCTTTTAGAATTTGTTATTCGTGGTCCAATCAATGTTGCATGGTCAGTGTTTTCTTTTGTAGACAGACTGCTCCACTGTTTACAACAAATTTCAAAGTTTGTTGATATAACTAATGATATAAATGTCAGCCTGGCTCATCCTCTAGAAAAATGTCAAACACACACACACACACACACTCACATCTCAAGACAAAATAGAGAAATGAAAGCGTTCCGGAGTGTCATAATAGTTGAACTCATAAAAAATGGATGGATGATAGACAGTTCCAAATGTCATTCTGTCCTCTGAAGTTATTATATTAGATTCACTACAGTGTGGAAACTGGCCCTTCGGCCCAACAAGTCCACACCGAGCCTCGGAAAAGTAACCCAACCAGTCCCATTTCCCTCTGGCTAATGCACTTATCACTATGGGCAATTTAACAAGGCTAATACACCTGACCTGCACATTTTTGGACCTGTGGGAGGAAATCCGAGCACTTGGAGGAAACCAACGCAGACACCAGGAGAATATGCTAACTCCACACAGGCAATCGCCCGAGGCTGGAATCAAACCTGAGAGCCTGGTGCTGTGGGGCAGCAGTGCTAACCACTGATCCACCGTGCCGCCCATTCTGCGCGGACAAGCTGCTTGCAATGCGATTTCTCCCGAGAATAGTTGGATTTAGCTGAATTCCCTTTGCTTCAGACGGTCAGGAGATTCCAATGAATCTTTCAAGAGGAATTCTCCACGACTCATCAGGTAGAGGTGAGTCAGGGCTTTACTGTTGTCAGGTGGAACACAATTACAGAGAGGGATCAATCAGCTGCTGCTTCTCCGGCAGGGAACATTGTGCTCCCTCTCTGTGTTGAAACATGCAATCATGTCAACTGAACCCAAACTGGACCGTGTGCGCTCATTGTGAACATTCTCTGGAATGGATAATAATGAACGATATGCAAGTGCATCATTGCTGTTATTATACACAGTGCCTTTCGTTAGCAAAAAAAAAAAATTCCTGCTTTATAATTTGATGATATGTAGGTATGCGTATGGTTAATTTTTGAAAATCGTTTGATGTCTTCAAAATATCTGTTCAAAAATCAATAATTTTATTCTGAACATTTATTCCATAGTTTTAGTGTCCCTGAGAAGAGAACATATGTATCCAGCTGATTTTTCTCGATATTGTGTATGCTTCAAAAAGATTTCTCATCTAAGATCAAAACTGATAATGTTTCAGAACAAAAGGCCTTCACTCCATGAAACTTTTAACAAAACATTGTTGATAAGCGTCTAAACCAATTATCTTATTTTTAGGTTAAGGGATCAAAACTGCACATAAAATGTCATATGTGATTTCAGCAATGCCCGTACAGATGCAGACACGAAAAATGTGATTCTGGAAAATAACAACAGGTCAGGCAGCACCCAATGAACAGGAGACTCGATGTTTGTGGCACATTCCTGTTGAAGGACTTATACCCATGACGCCAATTCTCCTGCTCCTCGGATGCTGCCTGATTGGCTGTGCTTTTCCAGCCTCACACTGTTCGACTCTGATCTCCAGCATCTGCACTCCTCACCTTTACCGGTACAGATGTAGTAAAACATTCCTGATTAAATCTAGTACCCTTTGACAGAAACACAATCATTCCACTTAGCTTCAAATCACTTACTGAAAGTGCAGACTAACTACATATGATTCATGTACCAGGACCATGAATACCGTCTGTATCACAGAGTTCCTATTCTCTCTACACTTAAATTGTTTAACATTGTTTTATCCTTCCATCCAAAATTGACAACTCACATTGTGCTGTATCTGCTGAGGGTTTGCTCACTAACTTCCCTTTGCTGATATCAAATTGATGACACACGACCTCCATTTGATAACGCACTGGATGACCAGCTTGGTGTTTAAGCTAATTGGGCATTGATATATGCAGTCCCTTCCTCAAGATCTTTGATACAGATATTGATCGTTGATGATTCCACAGTGAACTCTGAGGCACTCCACCAGTTACAGCTTTGTAATGTGAAAATAAGCATTTACATATTCTCTCTATTGACTGTTAGCAACTGCTTCCTGTGTAGCAGTTCAGGCAGTTTAAATGGCGTGCTGTGCAGTAAAATGTACTCAATGAGCTAAAATGATTCGTTTCATTTTTGTCTGTAACGCGTTAAAGAGGCAGAATGGTCTCCTCCAGTCTCATGGTAACGATAAAGACTGGCTGAATGAGGTGGTCCCCTATCTCTGTCCCAGCTTCGACGGGTGGATGGAGGGCACAATACATGGGGTAGTGGCAGCAGTATATCCCTGTAACAGCATCGAGGGTGGATTGAGGGTACAACACGTGGGGTAGGGCCAGCAGTTAGCTATTCAGTGCCACCAGTCAGAATGCTCATGGCTGATCTGATTGTGTTTGACCATCCATCTCCTGTCTGTTCCCAATAAAAGTTGACTCTCCTGTCCAGCAAAGATCAGTCGACCTCAGTCTTGAATATCTTCAATAACCGAGTCTTCACTGCTCCCTGAGGATGAGGACCCTACAGATAGTACAACACTAAAGTGAAAGGGGCAACCTTATTTCAGTGTGGGACCCGTTATATTAAACTGGGTTAACCTAACATGAAATCGCCACCTCTTTTGAAACACAAGGACAGAATAATTAGGATAGACATAAACCATTCAGCCCTCTAAACCTGTCCAATAGGACCACTGACTCTTTTCCATTCGGCCCATCGACTCTGAATGCCATTTAATACAGGCTTAGAGATTTCTCAACATCATACTCCTGACTACTCTCTGTAACTCTTGACATGCTTATTCATCAAAAACCTATCTATCTCTGTCTTATAAGCACTAGTATCTGTGTCTCTGTGCGTCCATATGTGTACTTGTGTGTGTTTGTTCTTGTGTCTGTGTGTTTGTGTATTTATGTGCTGACATTGGTTTATCTGTGTATGAGCTTGTGTGATTTACTTGTGCTTGTGCCTATTTGTGTGCGACTGTCTATGTCTCCATATGCCACTGCTTGTGTGCGGTTCTATCTCCGTGTAAGTACTATGAGTGTCAGTATATTAGCGTGTTTACATATGTCTCTGAATATTTTTGTGCCTGTATCTCTCTGCAATGAGATATTTGTTGTTTTGGGAGGGAGAAAATTGTGAGAACAGACAGAGTGGTAAAAGTGCGAATTGCCCTTCACTGAACATTGTTTTTTACTCAGTTGGAGGGACATGGATGTCACGGAATCTCCATACGACACGTCCCGCCACCACCCCACTCCGGCCTATCACCCTCACCTTGACCTCCTTCCACCTATCGCATCTCCATCGCTCCCCCCTCCCCCAAGTCCCTCCTCCCTACCTTTTATCTTCGCCTGCTGGACACACTTTCCTCATTCCTGCAGAAGGGTTATGCCAGAAACGTCGAATTTCCTGTTCCTTGGATGCTGCCTGACCTGCTGCGCTTTTCCAGCAACACATTTTCAACTCTGATCTCCAGCATCTGCAGACCTCACTTTCTGCTCGAAGATGCAGGTACAGCTCCAACATTTAAAAGACATTTGGAGAAACATATAATTTCGAACTGTTTAGAGGCATATGGGCCAAATGCAAACTGATGGGAATAGTTTAGTTTGGAAAACCTGACCGTCATGGACAAGTTGAAACAAAGAGTGTGCTTGTATGCGATAGGATTGTATAAATATAGAAAGTGAAGAAAAGGGAAGAAAAGATGTGATGTAAGCAAATTGGCAAGAAATATAAAAACAAGCAGCACGAGCTTTTCCATGTATGCAAGAAGAGTTCAAGAGGTGTGTGTGTGATCTTTGGTAAAAAGAAAGTCAGGAAAGTATATTGAGGAGATTTGGAGGGTGTGACTGGGGAACTGGATACAGGGAAGAGACAGATAATTTACACCAGTATTTTACATCGTTCCTCACAGGGGAAGGTGCTGTAAATATTTCAATGGTACAAACAAAATAGTAATAGGAGGGAAGTCTCTAACAGAAGGAACAAGGCAATTCTCAAACAGATAAGACCAAGGGTAAACAGGTCATCAGCAATTCATAGCTGGTTTTAAAAGAAGTGGTCTCAGAGTGGCTGGTGGCACAGTGTGAAATATTCCATAACTCTCTGGAATAAATGAATGACCCAGTGAAACTGGAGACCCTCCAATGTGGCGCCTGTCTTCAAGAAACGAGTGAGACTGAAAGCAGGAATCACTTAGCCTAACCATTATTGCTGGGAATCTGTGAGACTCTGTTATGAAGTAAGGGACTGCAGATCATTTAGAAAAGCTTCACAAAGAGTCAGCATGGTCTTGTTAAAGCCGAACTATATTTTGCCTGTAAAATCATGCAAAGTTTTTCTGGAAATCCATGAGAATGTAACAAGTGGACTTGATAAAGGGTGACTGGTAGACACGAGGCTTTCCAGAGATTTTCCACAAGGTATCACTAAATAAAGGTTCTTATGCAAGACAGAAGCTCATAATATTGTGGATAATGCATGAGCATGGGATGACACTTGGTAAACACTTAGAAATCGGAGAGTCACGCCTCATCGAACTTTATGGAAAAAGAAAGTATCTACTGGAGTACCACAAATATCAGTCCGATGGCAAGAACTGCTTACAACAGCTGTACTCAGCTCCTGACGGCAGGAGCTGAGTGTAATATAGATTTGAATTTGAGGATGACACTGACAACCATAATGCAGGTTGTTATTAAATGGAGAGAACTCCCAAAAAAGGAGTAGTACAACGGAGTGGTGTGTTTCTGTGTATGAAACAAAACGTCAGCATATTGATGCGGAAATGTTGGTTCATTAGACTGGTCACTGGGATGAAAGGATTGAATTATTGAATACATCAAAAATGCTGAGGCAATTATTCCTTGTGGTTTAAATGAATGAGGGTGTCATTACTGAAACGGACAGGATACAGAGGGGGCTTGACAAGGTCGGTGTTGAGAATGTGATTCCACACCAGGGAAGAGTCTAGAAGTCAGGGATGTGGATACAGAATAAGGAATATCGATTTCAAACTGAGATGTAAAGAAATGTTTTCTTTCAGAAGGTAGTGAATGGCTGGAATTTCCTAACCCCGAGAGTTGTGGAGGTTGGGTCACTGATTGTATTTACAGATGGGTGCATTGGTTTGTGACATTTCAGCGAGTTGAGGGATGCAAGTGGTTAGCAGGAAAGTGGAGTTGAGCCGCGGAGTAGATCCACCATGTTCTTCTTGAATGACAGCGCAGGTTCCTATTTCTTACCTTCATATTTATGTTTTTGGAAAAGAATTGATTATTTTCCTGGAAGTCATGATGTAAAATGTTGCATTCACAGACAGCAGAGGATTTGTCTGAGCTGACCTTGTGTGGGGAATGGGGGCTGTATTCAATGCGAATCTGGACCTGTAACATGACCTATATCAGGACCAGAAGTTACAGAGAGGAGAAGCCTGAAAAGAGGGATTGAGGGAAGGGGGTCACTGCCTGACCCAGCCTTGATTTTCCAATACATTTGCCAAACTACACCAAACCATCGAAGTGGCCTCAATCTGCTCCTTCACAGCAGGACCGAAGGGCTGAATGGAACATCAGAACATAGGGCTGACAGACACAACTGGGCCATTCGGCCCTTTGACATTATTCCCCCAGTCAATAAGGTTATGATTCATCTCATTGTGTTCCCAGCTGCACTTTTCTCTGATTTCACAATGATCCCTGATTCACCTATCTTTGGAAAATCAGACAAAATCAGCCTCGATACAATATGAAGATTCAGCCCTCCCAATCATCTGGGTGAAAGAATTCCCACTTGAATGAATTCCCACTTCGTTAATTTCTCCTCGTTCCGGTTCTGACTGAGGTTGGAGGGTGTCACTGTTTTCATTTCTAGTCCCATTCCTCCACTGCTCACCACAAATTTTGAATGTAACCAGGTTGGCAATATGGCTGATGATAAAGGTCTAAGACTGGGTCAGGTTCAGTTATCAGAACAAACCAGTTGGATTTCTTCAGTCAGCTACAAGTAATTAACAGAATTAACTGAGGAGTATGATGGATATGTGGTTAGCACTGTGGCCGCACATCACCAAACAGCTGGGTTCAATTCCAAACTCAGGTGAGTTTGACATTCTTCACATATCTGTGTGGGTTCACTCCCAATGCTCCAGTTTCCTCCGAGAATACAGAAATGTGCAGCTTAGAGTGGATTGACCTGCTCGATGGCCCTTTGTTGAGAGAGTGCCCCTACATGGTAACCCCTGTCAGTGTGGTGGAATTGAACCTGCTCAGCTGGCCTCCCTCTGCATCACAAACCAGCCATCCAGCCAACTGAGTGGGAGACAGTGTAACGGTTACAGACAGAAACAAGCACAGGCAAAGGGCAAGAGAAACTTTCCTAACAAGGAAAATGGTACAATTCAGATAACGGTCAAGATAACAGCTGAGGACAAAACGTTCTCTGCTTAAAATTGTATTTCATAACGGGACAAGTGTTTAGAAGCAGTGGTTGGCTGAATACAATTAAGTGAGACAAAGTGCAATAGCCAGAATTACTAATTGTGATTGGATATAAAATAAGTGCATATTTTTGCAGGAACCCAGGAGGTTGAATGGCTCAAAGTCCCTGTATCTGAAAATGGAAATTCTTTGGAACACTACCTGGAATTCATATTAAAGTGTGTGCGTGTGTGTGAGGGAGAGAGAGAGACTGCAGGTACTGCACTGAGCTGGTTGGGCCTCCTCTGGGAAGAGAATGGACCCCCATACTAGCCCATCCGCTAGGACCTCTGTGCCCTGTTGAAAAATCGTGGTGTTAGTTCCCCTTATCTGCCATGCTCGGGGTCACCTGTGCAGGGTGTCTTCAAACTGAGGAAGTTCATCAGTGTGCCCAATGGCCTTTGAAAGATGACACCAGTGTCAGTGATTATAGAATAGCCAGAGGTATCAGTGCGATGGTGAGTCCCTCCAGTCATGTTGGGTTGGAGAATTGGGGTGGCATTGAATGCGAGGAACACTATGAGATTGAGTGGTTAGTTAATGTGGTGAGTTTGATAAGATAGCACCATGAAACTAGTTCAGTCTGATATAGACAATCCCTCTGTCACACTCAATAAAAATGTCACTGAGACAAACTATTGTTAGATTCAGCCCAATGAGTCTGATGAACCCACACCCAGTTACAAAATTGCAGAACAAATGTTCATCTAAAACTCTCCCTCATCTTTATTGACGCCAATATCCCCTTCACCTATCATTCCTAGGAACACTGACTCATGTTGCAGGATGCTGTCGAAATGTCTTCATTTCAGCATACCGAAACCTGTGATCTTACATGAAATTCTCTCTCAAATTCTCTTTCGCTTTTATCCCCAGAATCCATTTGATTGTTGGTAGTTAAACTGATATCCCCGCCATCTCGCTCTGGCAGGAACTAAGGAATACGGACTAGGCAATAAGGACTCTGTATCAGAATGATCATGTAACTAGACGGGTAATTCAGAGGCACGGGCTGTGACTCCAAGGCAGTGTTTAAAATCCTACCACAGCCGATGACAGAGCTTAAATTCGAATGAAATTGGAATGAAACCTAATTTCACTCATGGAAACCATAAACCGTTAAGATTTATTTTCATTATTTCCCTGATAGTCTTTGCTAAAGAAACTTAACATTATTACCCAGTCTGAACTCGGTGTGACTTCAGACCCACACCAACATTGTGGGCTCCATTTTGTCTTGACAAATGGCCACGTAGTCACAGACAATTAGTGATGGACAACAAATGCTGTCTTTGCCCGTGATGCTGGCATCCCGAGAAACAACATCATGAAAGGTGAAATAAACCAAGGAACGGTGGGTGCTAGAGATCGGAAATAAAATTCTCCAGCGTCTGAAAGTGTTGGGGAATCTCAGCAGGTATGGCAGCTGGTTGAAGAGAGAGGTGGGGGCCAGGTTTAAATTGAATGGGTGGAGAAATGGCCAGACAAAGAGAGGAAAAGAAATAAAAAGTGAGCAAAGGGATTGCTGATGATGAACTGAAAGGAAAACAAAATGGCAAGTTATTCTCACATTTCCCCGTTTTCCCATATTCCTGAATATCGCGTCTATTTAGATTTGTCCCTGTTTAAAGTGAGATAGGTTCCCTGTACCTCTCTGAGTGTGATGATCAAATCCATTAACAATAATGGTGCTGCCCTTGTAGTTGCTGAAATGTAGAGAAAGGTAATGTTACATTGTCAACTGATTCTTTGGAGAGAGAAACTGTTAGTGTGGGAGTGTGCAGAGATGCAACGGCTTTCTCAACCAGGAAGAGAAACTCAGGAGTGGAAATAATTTTCAATACTGAGCGCGTGCACATTCCATATGGGGAATTGACTTGTTCCTGTCATTGGAAAATCAGTGGAGTTTCTGTGGATGCTTATCTCGGGTTTGTATTGTCAGCTGCTGGGTCTGGTGACCCCACGCTGTACACTGCATTTACAGAGTGTCTGGGTCCATGGTAAACAAATGGAGATGAGGCTCCACAGAAGGGAAGCTCTATAAATAGGGAGGTGCACGACAGTGCATTATCTTTCCTTGGATTTCCCGGGACAATTGTTTAAGTTGGACCAGGTATCAGGTATGAAACCAAAATTGAGGTGGTCACTGAGCTGTGTCCCCTCCTTCAGTATACTGTGTAGCGGCACACCAGTGACAGGACTGTGCTGATGTTCACCATGAATTAAACTGGATTATTTCTGGAACTTTCCAGGCAGGAGTGAATAACATATCCATCATCACTGGAGTCAGTCCTCCGATATATTTACTGGCTGACAGAACCCATGTGTCCGCTGAGAGCAATATATTGTGTCCATCTCCCTGAGGAAGATACAGAAAGAAACTTCCAGAAATACAGGGGAACAGAGTGACTGGTGAAAATGGTGAACAGCAGGAAATTAGAATTAATAAAAGGTATGTCTTTCAAAATCTCACTGAATTTATGGTTGGTATATTGCTGCATCTGATGGGCTACATCCCAGAGTATGGAGGAGGTGGCAGTCGAGCTAGTGAACAAATTACTGATTATTCTTCAAAGCTGGTTAGATTCTGGAAAGGATCCTCCAGACTGGAAAGCAGCGAATGTAAACGTAAATATTTAAAACAGGACGGAGAGAGCAAACAACAAACTAAACAGTGGTTAGCTTGATGTAAGCTGTAAGAAAAACATTGGAACCTTTTGTAAGGAATGTAACAACTAGACACTTGGACAATAATGTCATGATTTGGAAGAATCAATCTAGATTCAGGAAGGGGAAATGATCTTGATCTTTGATAAACCTGTTGGATATTGTGGAGGTTGTCCTTTGTGACATCGACAATTGAGAACCAGTGGAAATGAAGTATTTGAATTTTCAAAAGACGGTTGACGTGGTTGAATAGAGGTGAGTGGGGAATGTTAGAGTCCATGGGTAGGTAGGGGTGGAATACACCGAATGTATTAAAAGTTGGATAATCGAGGGAATGGAGAGAGTAGTATAATTATCTGGAGTGAAGGCTTTGGGGTATCAGAAGGATCAGTGTTTGGCCAATAGCTCTTTGCAAGATATTTCAGATATGAACAACAAATATCATCATTCACGTTTATGTTCATTAAATAGTGAGAGGTTGGGAAATGCGGTTGTTGAAACAGACCTGGATGTGCTTGGTCATAAGTCACAAATAGATTTTTTACACAGCAGGAAGTAAATGATATGTGGCTGGTCATGCAAAATGATTAAAGTATCAGAGTAAATGTATCTTTCCCAATGATCGTGTTTTGTTGAGAGACTGTTAGATGTATTGTGGACAGGTTTAATCAGCAAAGGGGTTTCACCAGACTAAACCCTGGCATGATGTTACCATGAGGGGAATAGGAAGAAACTTGTGCTTAATAAAGTGTGTTAAGGTGTTTGTGAGTTTATATTTAAAAAGTGCTGAAGCACATTGAATGTTGAAGATACAAAATTGTCTTATTAGACCAAATAAAAAAATGCCCAGACAAATTCACATTTCCTATGTATTGGAGTGCAAATATATCCACTGTAAACATATTGGCTGGTGCCTGTTCTAGTCGAGGAGAGATCTGCACGGTAACCGCATGTAGATTGTGGTTTTTGAGGGTGGTGGTGCGAGGTTCATCCGGTTACAGCATTGCAAATGGACAACACAGCAGAATCATCTAGCCTGCGATAAGAAAACGTGCATCATTCTCCCTCACTACTAACTTCACGAGAGCAATGGGTGATGGGAAATGTGATCAATAGCCAACGGTGCCAACATTCAATCCAGTCCAGTAGTTTTTGTGAACTGGAAGGGACCATACTGAAAGGGGTTAAATGGAGCTGTTTGTTCAGTGACTGTGACTGATGCGAGTCTCCATGGATCCTAGCTATGTCACTGGATGTTTTCCGTCTCCTATTAGTAAGGGACCTCTTGCAATGGTTTATGCCATTGTAGCAGCAGATGCATTAACTCCAGCGCTCAAAGGGATCAGCAGCTGCAGAGACAGAAAAAGGAGATTTAAACATCTGCGAATAGTCTGGAATGATCCATTCATGGATCAGAATCTGAGAACATTAGACTGGAATGCTGCAACAATGGACAAGAGTTTATCCTGGGGTCTTGTCTATTTTTCCTGGTCTTGGTTTCCATATCGGATATTAGGTGCACTGATGATTATCCAGGCGGGTTACTATCCTATCCTCGCTATTGTTGGTGTTCCTGGTAAGTTTCTTCATTTCTATCCATTTATTAATCTCTTCAACCATGGTGAACTTCTTTGCTATTTCTGTTATCTATATTTGACAAAGACAGAAACTATTGCCTTCAGTTTCAAACGCAAATTCCATTGATTACCCACAAATTTCAGACCGTCCACACCCCCGCCCTCACAAACATCTGAGAACGAGACTGTTCACAATACCGAATTTAAATAAATAAAATTCATTTATGTCTCGGTATACTGTCCATCACAAAACCTATCCACTACCAGCTCGATTATATGTCCAGTCACCATCTTGGCTTCAATGCTGACGATTAATAAACCATTATCTATGCTTTGGTAAAATTCAGAAATTATGGTTTGACCTCTCCTTTCAGCACTCTTTCAGTTGCAAATATTTCGATCGCAACTTTGTTCTTGTCTCTAAAATAACTTAATGACAGAAACACTCTCTCAGCGCAGTAATGTCGGAAGAAATGTAATTCAGATGCACAGGTTATTACACAGAAAGATGCTATTCCACCTCCTACCACAGACGGTGTCAGAAAGTAAATACAAAAGACAGGAATTGGAAATAACAACCGTGACATTTCCAGCATTTTGTCCATACGTTTATCTATTTCACTGATGTCCTTTGGTAAATAGAACTTGCATTATTATCTGGTCTGGCTTAAGATTTATGTGATTCCCACAGCAATGTGCTTTGTTCTGTACTGCCTGAAAGAATGACCTCGCAGTAAACGACATTTGGTTAGGTCAAAAATGCTGCCCCTGTCAGCGATGCAGACATTCCAAGTAATAACAAAATTAAAGGTTAAATAAAGCAAAGAATCGTACAACAGATCAGAAACAATAAAGAACGAGAAAGTGCCAGACAAACTGAGCAGATTTGGCAGCCCCCTCGGGCCGAGAGAAAAATAGAATTGGCAATTCGATTCTAATGATCATACATCAGAACTGAACACAGTTGGGAAATAGTGTGATCGATGTTGGTGACACCGACATCTGTTATGAAAGGGAGAAGGACTGAGTTGAATAGATGGAGAAAGAGAGAGATAGAGAGAAAGAAGCAAAGAGATTGTTGATGATCAGCTGGGATGGAAATAAAAAATGAAATTAAAACTTACTTATGTTTCTCCTGTTCCCATATTACTGATAATAATGACCATGTAAGGTATATGTCAAAGTCCCTGTTTAACATTATTTATGTCTGTTTTTCTCTTTTCCCTGAGTGTGATCATCTTCTTTCATGTATTAATGCGATGCTGGCCCAGTATTTAATTCCCTTTCTTCATTGTCCTTGAGAAGGTGTTGGTGTGCTACCTTCCTGACCCACTGCAGTCTGTGGGCTGTAAGTCGTCAATGCTGAGGTCCATGCGGTTTCACTTCTTTGAGGCTTTGAAGTGTGATATAACTGAGTGGCTGGCTTGGCCATTTCCAACAGCAACTGAGAGTTAACCACATTGCTGTGGGTCTGGAGTTACATGTAAGCCCGACCAGCTGAAGAAGGTAGATTTCCTTTCCTCCTTGCATGAGGGTGCGAGGTAGGACAATCGACAATGGTTGCATTGTTTCATTTGATTCTTAATTGCTGATATTTTATTGAATTCAATTTCCAACATTTGCCGTTGTGGGATTCGGATCCGGTGTCTGGGTCATTACCTGATTCCCTGGATTCATACTCAGAGATAATACAGCTGGATAATCGCCTCCTCAGTATCTCCAATCAACTCCAATGGCAACAGTGATGTTGTTGTTGGTGTGACTTTGCTTCATAAGGCAAATAAATGATTGGCAAAAAATGCCATCCATCTCATTTTGTATTTATGAGAAGGCGAGATGATGGGAAGTGCTCTTGGTGAAAAGGAGCTGGATGTCCTTGATCATGAGGCACTAACAGAATCCCTACGGAGCAGTCGGGTACTGGCAGGTGGGACTAGATTGGATTGGGAAATCTGCTCGGCATGGACGGGTTGGTCCGAAGAATCTGTTTCCATGTTGTGCATCTCTATGAGTCTATGACTCAGCAAGTAATCAGCACAATAATGAGTAGTATCGTTCATTACAAAATGATTAAAGTATAAGAGTGAAGACAACGTCCTGCAGTTGTGGAGTATACTTGAGACAGTATTTTCTTTCATTTATAATCAATGATCTCCTTGCTACAGAGAGACGGTGTAATGGAGTTTCACCAGACAATTCCCTGCAGTGATGGTACCATGAGGAGAGTGTGAAGGAAATGAGTGTTTAATCTGTAACGCTACAAAAAGAATAAAAACGTGATTGCATTAACACTGGAGTGTTATGAATCAACACTCATTATTTTCAAAATAAAACACGTATAGCATTAGATATACCATGTTTTCCATGATATGTGTCTTCACATTTGGACAAATATACAGATAGAAAAGGTTTAGAAGGATATGGACCAAGCGCAGGGAAATGGGGTTAACATAGATGGAAAGTTTGATCAGCATGAACCAGTTTGTGCTAATGGGCCTGTCTCTGTGCTATAGGATTCTATGACTCTATGATAATTTACACAGCTCTATGAAGCCCCCATGTTGGTTGCGAGAGAGAGCTCCAGGTTCTGAATAAACTCTCACGGTCTGGATGTACAGTTGGTGTGTGACCTTGCATTGAACGTCATGTTGTTCACAAATCTGTCATCAGCCACACTCTGACAGTATTAGCCATTCCCACCAGCTTCTGACCTCCATACAGAACACTAGCCTGTCTTCTCTGTCGCAAACCAATCCTTCTTTTTTGCTAAAAGCTGTTCATTGGCTCAAGTAGACTCTGTCCTTTCAGAGCAGCAATAAAACAGGGCCAGGCTATGATCAGTCTGGTTTGGTACAGACATGAAAGGGATTTTCAGAGTCCTTTTATTTATATGTAAACAGATGAAACTACAGGCCAAAGTGGTCAAGCATTCGAAGTGGCTTGTATAATGAACGGGGAGTGGTCAGCTCTTTTAGCTGAGCGAGCTGAGTTGAGTTGAGCTGAGCAGTTTTCAGTTGAGTCTTGAACTGGGAAGTTCAACTGGGAGTTATGTGGAAACTCTCTCTCTTTTCTGCCATTTAGCTTCAACCTCGAAACATGCATTCCATTGTGACGTTATTTCAGGTGAGTTTGATTATTGGGACTATTGTGTGTATTTGGAATAGCATAATTATGTCTAGCTGGATAAGTTGAATTTTGTCGTGGATCTTTATTCTGTTCATTGTGTTTCATTGTGTAATTTTGTGAATAACGTTTTTCTCTGATTTAAAATCTAGAAGTCACCCTAGCTAAATCACTCCGCGTAATTTTCATTGGATAATTACCAAAACAAACTGCAAAGTTATGCTCTGGGCTGCTTGCTTAAGAATGTTTCGAGTGGTCTAGCCTCGTCCATAACAGACTGGGGGCTCATTGCTGGATTTTCAACAGCGTGTGGGAGGTGCTAGTGCCTTTAGTTCTGGTATTCGTTTGACTGGGTTGACAAAGCTTCGAATAGTAATGGCTATTTCAGTCGCCAAACGTTTCCTAGGTGTGCATGCAGTGACTTTGGATATTTGACGAAAAGTGAATAAGACCAATTTGCCAGAATTAGCAGAGAAGCTGGAATTGGGACTGACTGATTCTGTGAGGAAAGGAGAGGTAATTACAGCAGTAGCTCGTCAATTAAACTTGCTGGAGAAACCATCAGAATCTGTACAGATGGGAAGAATTCAGTTGCAAATGGAACATCTTGAGTTAGCGGCGAGACGTAAGGAAAGGGCAGCATAAATGAAACATTTGACTTTCAATAAAATGCAGAAGAAGGGGGAAAAGAGAAATCATCAGAACAGAGAGGAAAAAGAATGAATGGCAAAAGAGAAAGCAGCAGCGGAGAGAGAAAGAGAGAGCTTTTGAATAGCAAAAATTGACACTTAAAAAGGGAAGTCAATGTTAAACACTGGAGATAAGGACTGAGGGTGGGCTTAGTAAGGAAGAGAGTGCGGATGAGCAACCCCTGGTAGTCAGAAGCCGAGTGAAAATTTGTTTGTGTATGTTCAAGCATTGCCTCAACTTGATGAGAAGAATGTGATGACCTTTTCGTCTCATTTGAAAAGTTGGCTCAACAAATGCAGTGGCCAGAGGCAATGTGAGTTTTGTTGATCCAAACGAAACTTGTAGGTAGGACTGGTGAGGTATTCACATCCCTTTCAAAGGAGGTATCTGGGGAGTCTGAAGAGATTAAAAAAAAACATTAAATCAACATAGGCAATCTTTCAGCAATCGAATGAGGACCCTGGTCAAACCTACACTGAGTTTGTAGGAATAGACTAATTTCGACAGTTGGATAAGAGCTTTAAAATTCAGGCAAAGCTATAATGCTCCTAGAGATGTTAGTATTTGGAGGAATTCAAAAATTCACTACCTGAAGTACATAGAACATAGAACATAGAAACAGACAGCGCAGTACAGGCCCTTCGGCCCTCGATGTTGCGCCGACCAAATCCTACCTAACCTACACTAGCCCAATAACTTCCATATGCCTATCCAATGCCTGCTTAAATGACCATAAAGAGGGAGAGTTCACCACTGCTACTGGCAGGGCATTCCATGAACTCACAACCCGCTGCGTAAAGAATCTAGTAGTGCAAAGTAGTGCAAACTCAGGTGGAAGAGCAGAGAGTGCAAACAGCAAGGTGAGCTGCTGAAATGGCTGATGATTATGAACTGGTCCATAAACTTGATTTGCTTTCCAGAACCAGTTCTGGTCTCTGAGGGACAGAAAGTGGAGCAAAGAGATATCCTCACGTACAAAGGGAAATGTGGATCACAGTGTAGAATGTAAGGATAATTTACCACGGTAATTAAAAAAACCCTTGAGAGGGACAAAGAAGTTTAAATACTATGGTGTTTTCATTGTAATAAAGTGGGCCACACAAATTCACAGTGTTGGTGAGCTGGGAGAAATCCAGCTGTAGGATAACAAGACAAGCCTGGAAGTTACGTTGAATTAGTAACAAAAAGCATAGGGGGAGTTAGGCAACTGCCTCAGAGTGTACAAGATGATCAGTGGACATGTTAACTCTGCGTAAAAAAAAATCTACATGGAAGGGTAAAGTTTATTCACATAGGCCAGGAGTAATTGGTAAGGAGGTTCCAATATTAATTGACACAGGATATTTTCAGTCTGTAATGCTGAGGGGTGAGGCTTTATGAACTCTTGAGAGACTATTTCCAGAAAATGTGTTGGGAACAGGAATTCATAGTGAGGCAAAAAGTGATCAGTTATGTAAAGTGAGGCGATGGAGTCCAGAGAAGAGCGGAGAATGTGTGGTAGGAGTACTGGATCCCTAACTCTCAGCTCCAGGAATAAAAATTGCCCTTGCAAATATTATAGCGGATTCACTGGTAGGTGTGCTGCCTACTCTAGTTGAAAAGCCAGTGGAGATGCAGGCAACTGAAGACCTGAGAATGTTTATCCAGGAATTTTCCCTGATTACGTTATCAGAAGATCACAAATGCACAGGTTGAAGCAGGATAAAGGCAGAGATAAGGAAGCTGACATAGAGTTATCCGAAAGTTTCTTTTTGACCAGATAAGTGGAACAGAAGGAGCAAGTATGAAAACATGAAAGTATTTTAGCTCTGCTAAGGTGATTGAATTACAGCAGAAAAAAGAGGAGTTACTAAAGTTATATCAAAAAACATTTAGCAAGAAAGAGAATGAATGCATTCCTGTGTGTTATTACTTAACAATGTCTTAATGTGGATATGGAGATCAGCGCACATTGTGGCAGATCAGGCTTGGACAGAAATTCTTCAAATTGTTTTTCCTGTTGGGTATAGAAAGGAGGCGTTGCGAGTGGCACATGAGCTACCACTTGGAGATCATTTCGGGGTTAGGACATTACAGGCTGGAATACGAAGATATTTTCACTGGCCTGGACTACACAAAGATGTAGTTGAATTTTGCCAGATGTCTCAAACATGTCACACAGAGAGTAATAAACCTGCAACTTTAATACCTATTCCAACATTGAGGAACCTTTCGCAAGAGTCTTGATAGATTGTGTAGGCCCCTACCTCAAACAATAAGTGGAAGTAAGTATTTATTAACAATAATGAATGTGTCGACTAGATTTCCGGGGGCAGACCCATTATGCAGCATCACAGCTAAAAGAGTTGTAGAAAATGATTATTTTTTTACGAGGTACGGACTACCAATAGAGATGCAGACAGATCAAACCTCACATCCGAACTATTCAAGGAGATGATGGATAACTTGGGAATAAAGCAATTCAAATTTACTGCGTACTTTTTGGAATCATAGGGAGCATGAGAGAGATGGCATCAAACACTGAAGACCATGTTGAGGTTTTATGGTCAGGATTATACAGATGATTGCGATAAGGAAATTTCTTTTGAACTGTTTGTGATCACAGATGCACAGAATGAATCGACCAAATTCAGTCTATTTAAATTAATTTGTGGGCATAAAGTAAAAGGACCATTAACATTGGTTAAAGAAAAGTTAATAAGTCAGGATTCAGAGACCATCCAGTTGGATGATGTGTCAAATTTTAGGGAACGATTAAACAGAGCTGGAGAGTTGGGTAGACAGCATTCAGAAGTATTGCAGCCTACAAAGAAACAGGAAGTGGATCAGAAATCATAAATTGGCAATTTTGCAATTGGGAGTAAAGTATTGGTGCTATTTCCAGTAACAATTGAACCTTAAAAAGCAAGTTTTGGCGTACCTTATCAAATTAGGAAGAAATTGAATGAGGTGAACTATTTGATACGGACTCCAGACAGGATGAGATGTCACGGAGTGTGTCATGCGAATATTCTCAAAAGGTATTTTGATAGGGAAGGAAAGCAAGAGGAGAAGGTGTTAATGATTACAGCACAGAAGGAAGAACCAAGTTCAGAGGATTCTGAATTGGACATTCCTCAAATCAAATTGGAGAATGAGGAAGTTGTCAAAAATTGGGATAAATTATTGAGTTACCTTACACAAGAAAAGAAAAGTGACCTGAAAGGGTTTTTACTATCTTGTGGAGAGATATGCGGCAATAAACTGGGAAGTACGAATATAATTGTGCATGATGTAGACACAGGAGATGCTGTTCTGATTAAGCAACATCCTTATGGGCATGACTCTCCAAAATTGGCACAGGTTCAGAAGGAGATAGAGCGCACACTCCAATATGTCATAATCGAAGTGAGTTACAGTGACTGGAGTTCACATATAGTCATGGTACCAAAGCCAGATGGTACCCAACGGTCATGTGTGGACGATCACAAAGTCAATGCCGTTACAAAAACTGATGCATATCCAATTCCATGTTTGGAGAACTGTGTCAAAAAAGTGGGAGAAGCTCCTTACATTTCTATGTTGGATTTACTCAGAGGCTACTGGCACGGACCTCTGTCAGAAAAAGCAAAGGCAATTTCGGCTTTCAGAACGCCAAATGGACTATATCAGTTCAAATTGTGGCATTTTGTATGAAATGCGATCCAGCCACATTTCAGAGACCGATAATAAGGTCATTGCCTGATTACTCAACTGTGTGGTCTACGTTGATGACCAGGTGGTTTTTAGTCACTCATGGAAGGAACATTTACAGCATTTATCGGACTTGTGCGATTAACTTCAGAAGGCAGGCTTGGTGGGAAACTTAGCTAAAAGTGAATTTGAGAAAGCCCAAGTCACGTCACGTTATTGAACATGGACAAATGGCCCCATGAGATACGAAAACGAAAGTAGTTGGGGAATGTTTCACACCGTCGACAAAAAGAAATATGCAGTACTACGGTTCATGGGATTGACTGGATTTTACCGAAAGTTTGTGCCAAACTTTAAGCAGTGCGGCAGCTCCACTCACCAAATTGTCAAGGGCAAGAACTCTCAGTGGACAGAGGACTGTCAAAAGGCATTTTACAATCTAAAGACTGTGTAAACACTGCTCCCAGAAGAACTACACTAGATTAGGCGAAGCCTTACAAGGTGGCTATCGTTGCCAGTGATGTGGGTATTGGCCCGGTGTTCCTACAGGAGGATGATGGGGGAATAGAAAGGCCCATCGGGTATTATTCTGGGAAGTCGAACGTTCATCAACAGAAATGTTCAACGGTGGAGAAAAAGACTTTAAAGTTCGTGTTGGCATTACACCATAACTGTGTTTATATTACCAGCAATGCATCTGAGACAATCGTATACACTGATCACAACACATTTGTGGGAAAAACTAAGGACAAAACTGCCAGATTGTTTAGATGGAGCCTCTTGTTGCAGCCATTCAATCTGACAATTGTGCATGTGGAAGGTCGCGAAAACGTGAAAGCTGATGAGTTATTGAGACTCGAATGAAATACGGAGGTGTTCGGTGGTGGGTGTACCTCGGCCTGAATTTGAAAGCGTTTGTGCATGTTTGAATGTTTACAGTTAGCATAGTGTATCTGTCTGTTTTGAGACTACTAACTGGATTTCAAAGGTTAAAAATGCAGCCATTTTTTAGCATTGATGGTTTTTTTTTCAGTGGGGGGAGACATGTCACAAAGCAAGTCCCTTATTTGTCAAAAAGCTGTTCCTTGGCTCAAGGAGACTCTATCCTTGGTTTCTTTCGCAGGGACAATAAAACGGGGCCAAGCTCCTATCAGTCTGGTTTGGTACAGAGATAAAAAGGATTTTTAGAGGCCTTTTGTTTATATGGAAACAGATGAGACTTCAGGCCAAAGTGGTCATGCTTTATAAGTGACCAGTATAATGAACAGAGAGTGGTGAGCTCTTTTAGCTGAACTAGCTGAGCTGAATTGAGCTGAGCAGTTTTCAGTTGAGTTTTGAACTGGGAAGTTCATCTGAGAGCTGTGTGGAAACTCTCTCTCTTTTCTGACCTTCAATTTCAACCTGGAAGTATATGTTCCGTTTGTACTGGTTTTAATTGGCAGTTTGATTATTGGGAGAGTTGTGTATGCTCGGAACAGCATAATTAAGTCTAGTTGAATTAGGTTGAATTCTGTCGTGATTCTTTATTCTATTCTTTGTGTTTCATTGTGTAATTTCATGAATAAAGTTTTTGTCTGTTTTAAAATGTAGTAGTCATCCTAGCTAAATTACTCCTATTTCAATTCTCTTTCCCAGTCCCTTTCCAATATGGCCATCCTTGGCGTCCTCCATTGCCACAACGAACCAAACCACGATTTGGAAGAACAAGATCTCATCTGTGTCCTGTGTAGCCTACACCCGGGGACTCAACATTGAATTCTCGAATTGCAAACAACCTCCCTTCCAATCCCCTGACTCCCTTCCCAGACCCTCCCCTCCCTTCCATTCCTCTGAGCAAGCTATTGTCCAGCTACCTACCAACTGGACTCAGCCATCCCATCACCAACCCGCTGATACCCTTAATCTGTGTTCACTTATCTCCCATCTCGCCACTCTGCCTCCTCCTCCCTCACCCGCATTTTATCTATAGACTCCCTTACTCCCATCCACAGTCCTGACGAATGGTTATATCCAAGGTGTTCACTTCTCAACGTCTTGATGCTGCCTTGCTAATTTTGTTCTTCCAGCTTCCTGCGTGTGTATTTTGGATTCCAACATCTACTGTTTTTTTTAAATTGTCTTCTTGTGTAATAGGCAGGAGTGAGTGAACGCATTGCGCCTCTTGTTATCCAACAGATCAGATGGATGGAATGGCTTTCTTATATTACTGTGAAACCAGCTAGAGTTGCTGAAGGAGTTCCTCTTTCTTTTAACCATGGAAATGTTTATTGCCCAGCAGTGCTTTTGATCAATGTTACCTTGACATTAGCAGCACAAGCTTGAATGTTGTTCTGATTTGATACCTGAGTACCTTAGGAGGTTACTCATTGTTCTGAACATTGTATAATCTTCACAGAACATCCCCACCCCTGATCGTATGGCAGAGGGAAAGACATTGATGAAGCAGCTGAAGATGTTTTTGCCGAAGAAGCTCCACTGAGGATTGCCCACAGGGATATCCAGGGACTGGGAGGATTGATGTCCACCAACCCATTGTGTTCTGAGTGATTCAACCAGTGGGGAGTTTACAACTGATTCCCATCAAGTTCAATTTTGTTCCGTCTCCTTGACATCTCACTGAATCAAGTACTGCCATGATATCAGGGCCAGTCACTTTACGCTGTGTTCATATCTTCTATCCATGTCAATAGGCCAAGGTATATGTGTGGGGAGTGTTTCCTTCTCTCAGGGAGTAGTGACGGTTGGGACCAGACAGTTGGGGAGGCCAAATCATTGAAATGTTTGAGGGGTGCGAGTGGGTGTCAGTGGATTTTGACCCGTCAGAGAGTCGAGGGCTACAAAGAATTGGGCATAAAAGAGAAATTGCGGCCGAGTGAAGATCTGCCCTCTCTTACTGAATGGAAGGGCAGGTCTGAGGGGATATGTAGCCTGGTTTTATTCCAGTATACCCCATAGTCCAGTCACTTTGCTGCCTCTTCCATTTCCTGTGTTACTGACTTCAAGTAACTGAATAGATTGATCCTGTTGCTGTGCAACTGAATACTGGTTCTGCATGATCTGGTTACAGTTTTATAGGCCCGAGGGGTTTATTGGCCTCCTCCTGTAACTGTATATCGGGCCCCAGGGGTTGAAAGGCCTCATTCTGTTCTGGTGTAATTGAAATCCATATTGACTAAATCTTGGAGAAAGTGAGCTCTGCAGATTCTGGAGATTAGTGTCGAAACGTGTGGCACTGGAAAAGCACGATGGGTCAGGCAGCATCAGAAGAACAGGAGAATCGACATATTGGACGTTCCTGATAAAGGGCTTATGTCCGAAACATAGATTCTCTTGCCCTCGAATGCAGCATTACCTGCTGTGCTTTTCCAACATCACATGTTTCGATGTCTACTGATCCAATTCAATCTTCCTGCTCACTTCATCCAATTATATTAAGAAAATTGTCAAGCACAAACTTCCTCGCACAAAGCCACACTTATTATTCCTAATCAAAGCCTGTCTTTCTAAATGCATGTACATCTTATCCCTCAGAACCTTCTCAAGTAACTTACCTACCACGGATGTTCAACCTACTGATCTGTAGTTCCAAGGCTTTTTTTGTGCAGTTCTCCTTGAATAAGGGCATGGCATTTGCTACCCTCCAGTCTTCCGGGACATCCACTGTGGTCAGTAATGATCAACATTATAGTCCAGGGTCGCCGAAAATTCTTCTGGAGCCACTTGAGGTGTTCTTCGATATATCGGGTAAGGACCATGAGATTTATCCACTTTCAAACATTCTAGTACGTCCAAATCTCCTCTACTATGACATGGATTGTCCCTAAGATATCACCACTAACTTCCTCAAGTTCTCAAGTCATCAGGTCTTTCTCCACGGTAAACATAGAGTAGAAATATTCGTTGAGGATTTCACCCATCTCTTATAGTTCCACACATACTTGTCCACATTGGTCTTCGATGGGTCCTATTTTCTCTCCAGTTATTGCTTTTTCTTTTAATATATTTAAGTACCTTTTTGGATTCATCCTAATCTTCTCAGCCGAGGCTCTTTCTTGCCCCCTTTTCACCCGACTGATTTCTTTCTTCAGTGAAATCCTGTATCTCTTATATATCTCCAGGGATTCCCTTGATCCCAGCGGCCTAAACTGAGCCAATTCCGAAGTTCGAACATGAACCTGTTGACCAGTTTTGTCCCTCTCCATAACTATATGAAAACTAATAGAACTATGGTTACTGGTCCCAAAGTGCTCCTCCACTATTAATTCAGTCACCTGTCCAGCCTTATTTCCTAAGAAAAGTTCGAGTTTTGCCCCTTCCCGAGTAGGACACTCTATATACTGCTTGAGGAAACTTTCCTGATGCATTTAACTGATTCTATCTCATCAGATCCCTTAATGCTCTGGCCGTTCCAGTCTGTATTAGAAAAATTAAAATCCCCTAGTATGATAACCCTATTGCTCCTGCAGGTCTCCCCTCTCTCCCTGCATATTTGTTACTCTCATTCCTGTTGACTCTTTGGGGCCATATTACAACCCCAACACCTCACCATTCCATTCCTATTTCTTAACTCCACCCACAAAGCCTCATTGGGTGATCCATCATTTATTTTATCTCTGATTACTGATGTGGTACTCCCCTTAATCAGAAATGCAACTCCCCCTCCCCTCCTTCCACCATCTCTGTCTCACCTAAAGCACCTGTTCCTAGCACATTAAGCTGTCAGTCCTTTCCATCACTTAGCCATATTTCTGTAATGGCTATAATATCCCAGTCCCACCTACCTATCCACACCCTGAGTTCATCGGCCTTACCTGTCAGCCCTCGTGCATTGAAACAGATGCAATTTAATCCAAAATGCATTACTTTCTCTGTCGTTTTCCAGCCTAACCTTACTATTTCTGATTACTGTATCTCCTTCCACTTGCCTCCTGCTCTTGAGGATATGACCACTTGCCAATCTAGTTTAAACCCTCCCTTGTAACCCGAGCAAAACTGGCCGCCAAGATATTGGAATCCCCTTCAGTGCAAGTCTCTGACGTTAATCTCCCTCTCAGGAGATTATCACTGTCAAGGTATTTTTAAAGAATGATTCTCCTAGCTCTCTGTAATTATGCTGCAGGACCTCATCCCTATTTCTACGGATATCATTTGTGCCAACGTGCATAATGATTTCTTCTGCTCACCCTCCCCTTTGAGAATGTTCTGCAGCCATTGGAGACATCCTGGACCCTAGCACCTGGGAGGTAACGCACCATCTTGGATTCCCGTTTGCGACCACAGAATCTTTGATCTGTCCCATTAACAATCGACCCTCTTAACTTTAACGCCCTGTTTACCTTTACGCTGTGCCAAGAGCCAGTGGTCGTACCACCAACCTGGCAACTGTTGCTTTCCCCTGAACGGACATTGCGCCCAACAATCCAAAATGGTCTACTTGTTTTCGAGGGTAATAGCCACAGGGGATTCCTGCAATCCCTGCCTACTCCCTTTGTCATTCCTGTTGGTCGCCCATCTACTCTCTGCCTGAACATGACAGGAAGCAAGGAACGCCTGTTGGATTAAATTGTGTTCATTTAAATACAACAGGACTGACAGGTAAGGCTAATGAACTCAGGACGATGAACGTTGGACTGGAATATTACAGTCATTAAAGAAACATAACTAGGGGCGTGTCTATGAATTTGTCAGTATCTCGGATGACCCTCAGTGCATCCTAGATTAGATTACCTACAGTGTGTAAACAGGCGCTTCGGTCCAACAAGTTCACACGACCCACCGAAGAGCAGCCCACCCAGACCCACTCCCCTACACGCAACACTACGGGTAATTAAGCATGACCAATTCACCTAACCTGCACATCTTTGGACTGTGGGAGGAAACCGCAGCACCCAGAGGAAACCAATGCAGACACGGGGAGAATGTGCAAACTCCACACAGACAGTTGCCCGAGGCAGGATTTGAACCTTGGTCACTGGTGCTCTGAAGTAGCTGTGCTAACCCATGATCCACCTTGCCACCCAGCGTCGCTCCTTAACACGGTCTCCCAGGAGCTGAAGCTGGGTGCAGTGCCCACACGTGTAGCCATCAGGGACGGTTGAAATCTCCCTGAGCTACCACATCTCACAAGATGGAGCGTGCAACTGCCCTAAATGCCATCTCGACTGCTGTAACAATAAAGTTAAAAGGACTTTATTTGAGTTTACCTGTACATTTGCTGAGCTGAGCTGTCCAAAGCCTCTCATGTCAAAGCCTTCCTGCTTACTCTGCTACCAACGGCATGTCTCTCTACCCCTCCACATTTAATTTTGGTCAGGGAAGGAAGGAGACACGACAGTGATGTAGTGTTTAGGCCTTCAGCACTCCTTGACACCTGGCCCCAGCTACCTGCTCCCCAGTGCAGGTCTGCTCTTGGCCTTGGAGGATGTCTTGCTGAGGTCTTTCTTCTGGTAGTGGTGATTGTGTCGATGCAAATCCTCACCCTAACAGGCAATCCATGTTATTGCAGTCCTCTCGTACTTTCTGCCCATTTGTATTGCGTTTATGAATTCCTTGAATCCTCGATTGCATTCCAAACTGTGTCTCACTCCATAGTTAGAGAGGTTGATGTTCTTGTGAATACAGTTTATTGGAAAAGAACACCATTAGACGTAGGGCAACAATATGTCTATCCGCTCACTGAGTCTGCTTTTCCTTGGATTAGGTTATATTATTTTGTTAATCCCCCATTCCACTTTCCTGTGATTTTCCCGTAACGCTTGTATAAAAATCTGTCTGTCTCAGCCTTGAAGATATTTAATGATCCAGCCTCAACAGTCCTCCGAATTTTCTATAATTGTTTCCCTCTCACTGATGTGAGACTTGGTGGTTTTGCCCACTCCATCTTACATAAAATTCCAATTTTCCAGCTCCTGTGTCAATTTGCTCAAGGGTCAAACGGTCACTCACCTGAATCCAGAACTGCTTCTCCAAACTGAAGACCGATTCGTAGGGTGTGTTTAACATATTCTCTGGCTCTGTGAACAGGCTGTCCCCTTAGTCTCTAATACTCCCATTCTTTCCCGCTTATCCTCTTCCCCTTAATAAACCAAAAAAAAATGACTGTGGATTCTTGCTAATCTTACCCGTTATGTTTTATCACCCTCCTTCTGCTCTTCCACTGACTGTTTAAGTTTAGCCCTCCACTTGCTATATTCTTTTAGGACCTTCATTGACCTGCTCACTTGGTACCAGATTTAAGCTTCTCTTTCCCTTTTCATCCTGTTCGAATTTGTGTCGACATCTGAGGTTCTCTGGGTTTGTTTTCCTAAATTTTATCTTCGGTGTAACATGCTGGGCCGACACTGTCATCAATTCAATTTTAATCAAATGATTCCCCCACCCCCGCCCCACCTTGTTCTGCTACAGTTTCACCCAGAAATAACTGCACTTTGGCCAGATCCTGTCATTTGTTTCCATAAAATCTGACTCCTCAATGCAAAAAGCTCTTATTTTTCTAACATTTTTGGGGTCTTTTCCTTCGCAAAGTCAAAATGTGTGATATCACGTTCACTGGTCCTATAATGTTCTCCCACTTCTGCCTGGAACAGCTGACTGGCTTATTCCCAACAGTGAGGCCCAGCACTGCACTGCCCATTGTTGTATCTGCTCTGTGTTGATATAAGAAGCTCTCTGGAATAAATTTCAAAACTCCTGTCCCTCTTAAAAATTTATCACTGACCGAATGAATGTTTGAATTGAAATGCTTGAATCTAACTATCCTATTATTGTTTTACACACCTCAATAACGTGGTTATATACCTGCTCCTGTACTTTCCTTTATCTGGGTGTCTATAAATATATCCTAGCAGTGTTTCTGCCGTGGTTTGGATC